>NC_135528.1:107500-287500 GCF_051989575.1 Stigmatopora nigra | reverse complement strand
ACCTATACACCTATACACCTATACACCTATACACCTATACACCTATACACCTATACACCTATACACCTATACACCTATACACCTATACACCTATACACCTGTACACCTATACACCTGTACACCTGTACACCTGTACACCTGTACACCTGTACACCTATACACCTATACACCTATACACCTGTACACCTGTACACCTATACCTGTACACCTATACCTGTACACCTATACCTGTACACCTATACCTGTACACCTATACCTGTACACCTATACCTGTACACCTATACCTGTACACCTATACCTGTACACCTATACCTGTACACCTATACCTGTACACCTATACCTGTACACCTATACCTGTACACCTATACCTGTACACCTATACCTGTACACCTATACCTGTACACCTATACCTGTACACCTATACCTGTACACCTATACCTGTACACCTATACCTATACCTATACAGTGATAATTTTACAATTGGCACACTGCGAGTCCCAGGGATTCGCTTGTCTGAAAACTGTGAGTCCCAGGAAACTTGTCACGAGTCCCAACATACTACGGATGCAAATAAAACATAAACAACGATATATAAACATTCAGATTTAATTTATTTATTATATGGTTTAGGGTTAGGGTTTATTTATCATTGTACTAGTCTTTCAGCTCGTAGATCCTCCTCTCTTTGCAGCCTTTAAAATAATAAAACAAGTCTGTCAATGTCTCTTGATGTTTCTTCAGAGCTGGATTGTGTTGAGCTGCTTGAGATGTGCAGAGTGCAATTTTGTGAGCAATGCAGTGAACATTATGTAAATGAGGGCTGTCTCTCTTTAAAATTGCAGCAACTCCATTTTTGTGACCTGTCAAAACTGATGCTCCATCACTTCCAAAGCTCTGGACTTTTTCCATCTTGATATTCCTTGCCTCCAGTTCTTTCTTGATTGATTTTGCAATACCTTGACCTGTTGAATCTTTGCACTCAACATTTGCGATGTAATGCGTCGAAGGTTGCATCGTATCATCTATCACTTGGGCATACAGGACAAGGCGCTTTGTATTTGTAGAGTCTGTTGATTCATCAGCAAGTATCGTAACGACTGGTGAATTTTGCAACATCACTTCCTTCTCTTCTTCTATTACAGATGAAATGCTATCCAACAATTCATGAGCCGTAAAGTAAGATTCGTAATTAATTTTGTGTTTTTTCAAAATATCCAAGTCTGCGACACCAAGCTCATGCATCAGGTTTATTATGCTGCTAAACTTGCTGAACGGTATATCTTCCATGGACATCCAATGTACAACTTTCAATAAAGCTGTAACTACTTTGTCCTTTGTTGCTGATGCCTTTTGTTCGATTTTTTTGTTGTTATTTCGCAATGTGGGAATTTCGAGTGCCAACTTGTGTTCGGGCAAAACTATGTGTCTATCCAGGGTGCATTTTTGAAAATTCGTGTATTTAGCTGCCGCAATCAATCCATTTACCTGCTTGTTATCCGTACAAACAGCACAGTACATGAAATTATTTTCCTCGTCATATCGTAACCACGCGAACAGCTGCAACCAAGTCTTTTGAAATGTGCGTATTTTTCCTTGCTTACCCCGTTTTGCTTCATGATCATCGATCGAATCTTCTGCAGTTCTTTTCTTACTAGTTGTATTTTCAACTGCGAAATAACTATCCAGACTGTTTTGCTTTTTCTGAAACATTTTTTATCTTTCTTACACTATTACGAAACTCTCGTGTGTTGCTATCGCTTCCTCTCCTTCGTCTGCTAGTGTCTGCTAGTCTCGTTCACGCGAGAATTATTTCGTCTGTTAAGTCTCGTCACGCGAGGTTTCTCATTGCGTTTTTTTTTTTTGATAAAAATTTCTTTGCGTCCGAAAAAAGCACATTACTTGAAATTGTGCGTCTGGAAGAAAAGCTGTGCGTATCAGACGCAGGACGCAGAGGTAACGAGAACACTGCCTATACCTATACCTATACATATACATACGCGCACACATACGCGCACACATACGCGCACACATACGCGCACACATACGCGCACACGCACCTACACGCACATACACGCACATACACGCACATACATATGTACATATACAGTGTTCCCTCGCTTATCGCGGTTAATGGGGACCGGGACACCCCCGCAGAAGGGTGAAACCGCGAAGTAGCCGGGCGCCATTAAAAAAAAAAAAAAAAACGCTTACAGAAATGTATAACACTTGACCAAAACCACCACCAGGCTAATATGCTGTTCATTCAGGTGTTTTATTCCACATTAGAATGCAGGGGTTATGTTAGTGCATACAAAAAATCACTGCAAATGTAATAAATGTAAACTTTTTTCAGAAAACTCAGAAATTCAAAAACATCATAGTAGCAATTCAAAAACATCATAGCAGCAATTCAAAAACATCATACGTACTAGTAGTCAGGATGGATCTTCCGCAGTTCTTTGGTGCATAAAAAACATTGTTATGGGGAGTTGGGAACGTTGTTTTTTTTGGTCGGTGAGGATGCGCTTGTAAACAGCCATGACCTCATCGATGCGATTGCTGAACTCGCCTGCCCTCACCATGTTATCGTCCATTTCTTTGGTCTTTCTTTGGAGGTCTTTGGCTGTATTCGAGAGGTCCTGCAAACTATGTAAAGTAAGGCCACCTTCGTCAGCGTCGTCGTCGGCAGCAGGCTCCTCTGCCTCCTCACTCGCCGACTTGGTCATCTCACCACTCGCATGCACCATGGCATCAAACAAAGATTTAGCCTTACTTCGGATTAAGTTTCCGTCCAGGCTGATTTGCTTCACCCTACAATCACGGATCCAAATAACCAGTGCATGGAGAGTGTTTGGGAGGCATCACGAAGGGCTTCACAAAACTTACGCTTAACTTGGCGACAAGCGTACTGTATAGCACGAGATAGGCGTGGACTGAGAATGGGCATCAGTGGTGAATGGGCCAATGGGGAGTCGAGTATATTCAGTGAGCATTTAGCTGGCCAATCAGCTTGCGTTTATGCCCGTGATGCGGAAGTGAAACGCCGTGATGCGGAAGTGACGTGGCCGTGACGCGGCCGTGATCCCCATGATGCTTTGCGCATACGTGCATTTTTTGTGTTTTAGAATTTATAAAATGATGAAATGACTAATTCTAATTGAATATTTTGTTTGCACAGTCTGTAGGACGATGTAATTTATAATTTTAATTTAATATCTTTAATTTTTTTTTTTCCTGAAAAAATCCGCAAAGCTCTGCAGGCAGCAATAAGTGGAACGCGAAGTAGCGAGGGTTCACTGTATACATATATACATATATACATATACACAAATATACATATATACATATATACATATATACATATATACATATATACATATATACATATATACAAATATACATATATACAAATATACATATACACATATATAGAAGCACATATATACATACACATACGCATGCATAAGAATTCGGTAGGTCCTTACCCACATCCATTTTTTGGTTAAAGAGCCTGACAGCTGATGGGAGGAAGAATCTGCGGAAGCCCTCCTTCCTGCAATGAGGTGCAGCAGTCTATTGCTAAAAGAGCTTCAAAGGGACTCCACGACTCGTGCAGGGGGTGGGAGGTGCTGTCTATGATGGACATCATCCTGGTCAGCATCCTCTGCTCTCCCACTTCCTCCACAGAGTCCAAAGGACAGCCCAGAACAGGGTTGGCCCTCCTGATCAGCTTGTTCAGCCTGTTCCTGTCCCTCTCCGTGCTGCCGCATCCCCAACAGACCACTACATAAAACACTATAGATGCCACCACAGTGTCGTAGAAAGTCCTCAGCAGTGACCTGCACACTCCAAAGGACCGTAGACTCATCAATAGGTAGAGGCTGCTCTGGCCCCTTTTGTACTGGGGCATCTATGTTTGTGGACCAGTCTAGTTTGTTGTTGAGGTGAACACCCAGGTACTTCAAATTCTCCACAATTTCAATGTTTTTACCCTGAACGTTCACCCGAGTGGTCTGTTGAGGTGTTCTCCGAAAGTCGACGACCATTTTCTTTGTCTTACTGGTGTTGATGTAGAGGTGGTTTTGCCTACACCAGTCAACAAAGGCTGTGATGACTCCCTTGTACTCCAGGTCGTTCCCGTCAGTCACTCGTCCAATAATAGCGGTGTCATCAGAGAACCTCTGTAGGTGGCAGGTGTCTGTATTATGTTTAAAGTCTGAAGTGGAGAGGGAGAAGAGGAGTGGGGAAAGCACTGTGGCTTGTGGGGCCCCCGTGCTGCAAGTTACCTCATCAGACGTACAGTCCTGGAGTCTCACATATTGTGGTCTGTCAGTGAGGAAGTCGATGATCCATGCGGCTAGGTGGTTCCTTACTCCAGCCTCTTCCAGTTTCCCTCTCAGTAGGACCGGCTGAATGGTGTTGATCCCACTGGAGAGGTCAAAAAAAAATCATTCTTCCCGTGTTCTCCAGGTGCAAAAGAGACGTGTGCATCAGATAGGCAGTAGCATCTTCCACACCAATGCCTGGACGATAGGCGAACTGCAGAGGGTCCAGCTCTGCATTCATCAGGGGGCTATATAAAACGCTAAACAAAATGTATTTTGACATTTATGAATGAGATTCAAGAAAAATAAATAAAACTCACTTGTGCCTGCCATTGCTCGCTCATTACGCCACCCACCATCTTACCGTTATTAAACATGCACTTACTGTCCAGATCCAAGTAGCCTTGATACATGTGCTTTTAGTGTTTACAGTGTCAGCATATCCCAATAGTTCTTATGGCTGATTGCAGGTGTTGCAGTCGATCATTAAAATATCAGCCTTGATACCTGCGTAATGTGTATCTCATGCTCTTATTGCGCCCAGAGACTTGGTGAAAATTGGACCGCTACGGAAACGCTTCCTTGTTGTACTGCTCATATGACTTCCTTTTTGAATTTAACTTCCTATGATATTGAGCTAAATAATGTGCAATCCAGCAGACGATACTTTAGATTCCTCCAGCATCTCAGAAGTACCATGTGTCATGATTTTTTAAAAATATATTCCCTTCAAAGTGACACATTTGTACTCCCTATTTATAAATCCATGAATATGGAGGTGAAATATTTGAATCCGGGCATCTTAAATTAGCGGAATTATAAAATGTTACGATTTTGAGGGTATGGCTCGTATGGTCAACATGCGAGAAATTACGGTATTTCATATTGCCCAGCAACCTTTTGGGTTCAAGGCAACTTTATAAAAATAAAGACCTGTAAACATTTATGCTGTTTTTATTCTTTACTTTTCATAGTGTAAAGAGGGAGTTATCTTATCTTTATTGCTAAAACAACAACAAAAATACTTTTTAAACTCATCAGATTTCACATTTTCTTTTCCTATGAAGTAAGGTAAAATAGATACTTTAATATTTGAATGAGGAAAGTAATTTATTTACTTTTTCACAGAAGTTTGTATTTTCAAACTTCAAACAAAAAAGATGTAATAGTTATCGTGATATATATCGATATTGACTAACTATTTTTTTAATCATGATAATTTTTGTTATCGCCCAGCTCCACTATCATACTACATGCCTATAAGGAAAAACAGTAAAACCTACCGTATTTTCACGACTATAAGGCGCACTTAAGAGTCTTCAAATTTTCTCCAAAATAGACAGGGCGCCTTATAATTCAATGTGCGTTGTATATGGATCAATACTAAAATTGTTATCTCGACAAAATAAAATAAATCAGTAGATAGGGTACACCATCCTCTAAAGCTCTTACAATTACGGCAAGCAGCCCCCGACTTTTCCCCGTTGAAAAAGTACTGTGCAGTGACTGCTGGGATATTTTTCGTATTTTCACGCATCACAATCTTAGCCGCATTCTCAATAATGTGTGCTATTTCTGTATTTATTGTCTCTTTTTCAGCCTTTTTTTCTGAGAATCAGGAAATTCACCGGGGCTTTTCAAGCGCGCCTATCCGAGGATAGTGCATGCTTCGGACTGAACCATTCTGACGCCCCGCCGTTTGACTTAGAAAATGTTTTGAAATTTTTGAGAACCAGGAAATTCAGCGGGATATTCCCCCGAGTCTATCCGAGGATAGTGCATCTTCGGATACATTTCTCTGAGACACCGCCGTTTGTAGTTTTTTCGACATTTTTCATGAGAACCAGGAAATCCACTTTAAATACACTTTCACGTTTTATGGAGGTCTATTTTAATACACTTTGACGTTTTATGGAGGTCTACTTTAATACACTTTGACGTTTTCAGGAGGTCTATTTTAATACAGTTTCAGGTTTTATGGAGGTCTATTTTAATACAGTAAATTGTTCGGTAGAACAGTGTACTAGACCCTCAATTGTTATTGTAAACAGACAACATATTTTAGTTTTTTTTGTTATGACATAAATTTCACCCAAATAGTAGCTAGCTGGTTGGTAGCTAGCCTAACTTTTCCAATGGTGCTTTCCATGCTTCGTCAAGCTGTGTTGATGTCGATTAATACAGGCCACAATCCATTGGGTGTATTGACAAAAGAACTACTACATATCCCAGCATTCACTGCGCAGTACTTTGTCTCCAGGAAAATAGTAGAGTCGGGGGCTGCTTGCTGTAGTTGTCCTATCGACTGCTTTATTTTATTTTATCGTGATAATAATTTTAGTTTTGGTCCATATATAGGGCGCACTGGATTATAAAGCGCCCTGTCTATTTTGGAGAAAAAGATAAGACTTACGTGCGCCTTATAGTCGTGAAAATACGGTAGTTCTTTTGTCAATACACCCAGTATGACGGCAAACACACTAATTCGGTGCTCACCGTCATTTGGGCTGGATTTACAAAAGAAATCCTGCCGCTAGATGTTGGCGTCAACAGAACATTCAAAGCTAGACTGCGAACAATATATATTTATTATATATGGATAATTATCGAATCGCAACAGTTCTGGCAACTACGGCAAGCAACCCCAGACTCTATTTTTGGTGAGCCAGTGAATGCTGAGATATATAAAACGGTGTTGCATTTTGGTTTGATAATTCTATGTTGGTCGTCGTTCCCAGTAGAAATTTCAACAGTGGTCCGAGCTTTCAGAAAAGCACAAATTACTGACTCGATTAATGATGACTTTGGTGAGATGCCCACCTGTTCAACATGAGTTATTATGCTATTGCGGTGTCACGAAAATACTAATACTTTAACCTCGGAGAAAATAAAACAAACTTGTTTTTCCATGTTGGGATTGAATGGAGTTGTCAGAAAGCCGAATCGTAATCTATTAATAAAGTTTGGTTAAACAATCTAACTGTTTTGTGGATATTCCCATTAGCGCAGCACCATCTAGTGGGTGCGCCTTAAAATGTAATGCGGCATAGAGTCGTGAAAATATGTAAAGTAAAATCATCAAGAAGTATGTTTATTAAAAATCACCATTGTAAGCATTTGAAAAGACTAATGTTTTATCTAAACAGTAATCCCTTAAATATCGCGGTTAATGTTGATCAAACGTGATAGACGGAAAAACGCGAATTCGGATCACCACTATTGTTACTACCACAATACATGTTTTCACGCTAATATAGAAATTCAAGTACACATACAATTATCCGTGTAAGTTTAATAAATAATACAACTATACAAATATGAAAAGACCAATTTACAGTGGTACCTCGATTTACGATCGTATTCCGTTCCAAGACTGTGATAGTATGACAAGCATATCGTAACTCAAACGGACGTTTCCCATTGAAATGAATTGAAAACAAATTAATTCGTTCCTACCTTCTGAAAAAACATCAAAGGATATTGGATTGGAAAATAGGTCTTATTTGTTCTAATTCGCCATTTATTGACAAAGAAATAAATAACGAGTGGTTTAATAGTAATAAAATGTGATTAATAGATGTAAAATTAGACGCATTTGGAGGAGGGGAAAGACAATGACACGCACGGAGGCGGAGGTGGGGGCTGTTCAGGGGGACTTTATCCACGGCAACAACACACTTGTAAACGTACAAACAAATTTAAATTAACTTGAATAACTATATACAGACACTCAACTTTTAATGTAACTTCACACATAAATGAATTCTAATTTTGTTAGATAGTTAGTTATACGGGTTGACCCCACCCGGCCGTTTTGCCTGAGTTCAAAACGAACGCATCAAGCGTTGTTAGGAACTTGCCTCCCCTTTGAAATGTTTCAAAAATGATGCACACAAATATCATCACAATACGCGTAATCCAAGCTTTAGAATTAGCGCGCCTCATCACTTGTAGGCCTCTTGAAGGCACGCGTGTTTTCTCAGCATTGTACACTAGTAACTGCTTAATTTTAAAGTCACTGCTCGCATTAGCACACAACACTAGCGTTAAGCGGTCCTTCATGGGTTTGTGTCCCGGTAATGCCTTCTTCTCAGCTACAATGACTGTCCACTGGGCATCTTTTTCCCAAGAAGACCAGTTTCATCGCAGTTGAAAACATGCTGGGGGATGTAACTTTCCTCGGCGATAATCAAGGCAAATGTCTTGATGCGTCCTTCTGCTTAAGGATGGTGGAAATGGTTGATGTATTCCTCTCGTATTGCCTATCGAGCTCAGGAACACGTACCCCACTCATTTTTCAATTATTTTGCGTTCCGTGTTCAGTGTCAATGCCTTTTCTTTGCAGAACTATGCAAAGATCCATAGTAATATTGTTTTCCTTTAAATGTACCCAACGCGGGGGTAAAAAGATGACAGTTGGTGGAATGCAAAGTGCGTCCATTGGTCGTAGAAATATTGTATACACGAAAGAGATGCAAAAAAGACCGTGCCATGGCCCCCTGGCTTGGTCGCATTACAAAATTTTGATCCAATCTCGGGCGAATTATTCGATCGAAATTTTCGTCGTAAGACAAGAATGTTGTATGGCGAGGCGGTCGTATCGCAAGGTTTGACTGTATTATCTAAATATAATGTAATATATTTTCACACCTATAGATCGCACCGCCTGGAAGTCTCAGATGTGGGTTTATGTTCTGTTTTTGGCCCATAAATAAGGTTGCATCTAATAAGAAAATCAAAAAGGGAAAGCAAAGCAAGCATCTTAATTAAGAAGGGGGCCTTTCGACAGCAGCTGAACGATTTTAATTTAGTCGTGACTGGTTCGATAATTTTAATAAAGGAATACTCGGGTCTCAGGCACGGAGAAACCAGGAAGTTCCGATTGGAAAACTGCGGTGAAATACATTAACATTATAGTGGTTATCGTACGAGAAGGTTTCAATTTGGTGTTACGTAAGATCAAAACTTATTTTTAAGTGTGTGTAGTAATATAAGTTTGCTTAAGTTAAATTTAGTTAATGTTAAGTTACGAGCGCGCTGCATTCCCTTTTTCCTGTCCTTTCTCTCCCTCTTTCGTTGGCGCCTATATCTGTCTGTACTGAATAATATTACATTTTAGTATTGAAGATCAAAATGTCTACGTAGGTATTTGTTACTTTGTGGGTAGGTGATATATTAGCACCAATAAAACAATGTTTTTCCTCTGTAATGTCTTGTTTTGGTGAGATGTTGGAGGGTGGGAACGGATTAATTTGTATTTGAGTCATTCCTCTGGGAAAATGTCATTTGAGATACGAGTAAATTGGCATACGAGTTTAGTGTCCCGGAACACATTAAGCTTGCATCTCAAGGTATTACTGTTTAAATATCACACTTCAGCAAAAAAATGCACCCAGGCAATCAAGCGGTCATGCATCGACAACTCCAGAATCGTGCATACAAAAGGTGCACGGACTGATTGAGTACCCCGTCCACTTTTGGGAAAAAAAATAGAATTTTAAGTGCGCCCTATAAGTGTAAAAATTTGGTGTATATAAAAAATGTAAATACTGTACTCAGTGAAAATAGTTCGTCTCCGCTTGACATAATTCCCAAAAAATTGTAAATTGGAGTCCCCTTTCACCGAGGTACAGCTTCGCATTCGGGATGAAAGAGTTTGTGAATGCATTCGTGATCCTGAATAAACGGTTGCTCATCCAGTATACAGGCAGCAAGGCTTTGTTCTTAGTAGTATTAAGTTAATTTTGTCTTCTTGTGTCCATAACTGATCTACATTATCCGTGATATTCGAGCGGATACTGTATTTGCCTCAATAAGAGTGGGATCAAAACATGTTAGGTAACAAAATGACTTAAAAAAATTATTAACAAACCAGAACATCAGCTTTGTTCTTTTTTTTAAGCATGAGGATGGTCGAACTTGTTGATTTAGACTGGCTTTACCGTGAAGCCAGCTAGCAGCATCCCCAACATGTGATCCGTTAGAATGCTGGTCGTGGGGAAGACCTCACTCGCCGCCGGTACACTCCGCTGGATCGCCGTCGTGCGCCACGGGATGCCCGGCCGACATCGCCGGATCGCCATAGCTCTGCTTCTAAACCATGTTGTTCTCCAGTGGGGAGGTCATCTTCGGCACTATGGCATTTCCATGTCCGAAGGACAGCTGCGCCAAATCGCAGCAATCCCCTTGTTTCCCATTAACTTGATATTCCATCATAGGCGCATTGTGGCATTTTACTTTGGTACTATTGATCACAGTTATTCTACCAAAAGCAACTGAATTCTCACCAACAAGCAAACATTGCATTTGTAAAGCATGGTGTCTTCCATAGGTCAAAATATTTACAAAGTACTTAAATTTACATTTTGACAATGACAATATTTGGTCTTTCGAATATTTTTTTTAGAAAAGAACACTGGATTATTATATCATGGCATATCAGTATTTTTGTCATTCGCTCACCCCCCCCCCCCCACCTCATAACACTTTTTCTATGTTATAATATAATCTATAGATTTACATTCTTCCAGACTTTATCGGTGAAGATGCTACACTTGGGTGTCTGTCAAGATCAAAGATTGATCCCCCAGCTTCCGGCTCCGACAAACCTTCAAAAGTACCAGGTGTGCGTAGAGAAAGACTGGCCAGTCTTGCTGCTGCCATTGGAACTTGGGAAGATGACATAAACTATAAAAAAATCTCTAAAGAGAGCGACCCTTCAAAGCCCAACACGTGTTTTCGTTCTAAATCAGCCAACAAAGATGCAACCTTGGCTGATTCCACAAGTTCAACAAATACCATCCATTCAGCAGTCCCAAATCAGGCAAGTCAACTTTGTCATTGTCCAATTTTATTTAGCTTTATCAAAAACTAAAAATATGACTAAGAGTAGGGTTTTGGTCTGAAGGCTTTTAATCAGGAATACAGAATGTGACATAGTAATGCTATGGGGGCCTGGTTGATAAAACAAAATTTGTTATCACGATAAATAAAAAAACATCAGTGTATTCATAATTATCACAAAGTATCACATTTTTCCTCCAAAACTGAAACTGAAAACTAATGTGAATAATTAAATGATTAACTTTAATCATTATTGAATTTTTTTCAAAGCAACCATTTTGGAAATGCCTAAAAAATCACACCATCGCTACGGCTTCCGCATCTTACTTCCACATTTGATTCAACTACTCTGTAAACTGGATGAATTCGGTAACACGGATGCATTGTGAATCATCCGAGTTACAAGTTCTGACAAATGATTCGTCATGTGCAACATCAGTGTGGGAATCGGAATTGATTGCACAGGTAGCCTCTCGCTTTAACATTTTCGTTTGTTTTTTTCACAAGGGAAGTATTATTAAGGCTGACTAAACCACCAGGTTTTTGTTCAGAAAAAAATCCTATAATTTCCGGGGTTGTTCTAAAAGAAATAGGAGTACACAGCACTAGTATCTTATCAAAATGCCTGCTCGCGATAATCGCTAAATGGATGCCAATTTGGATTAAACTTTTAATAAGAAACCCAGACACTCGCAGAAGTTTATTGGTTTGTATTTGACGAAATATCCGATGTTGAAGCTGTCTAGAAGAAGACCGACATTTGCACATTGCACAAGTGCGACTTTTTACATTTAATATCGATTTTGCTTTAATCACATTCACTCCGGACAAACTCCGAAAAGGGGACAAGGGTACTCCTGAAGTGGGGTAGACGGAGGTTGGATAGTCTGTAACAGTATTTTTTCAGGTCAGGTGTTCGTGATTTTTCTGACAGTGGTGGTGCGTTTTTGGCTTTCTGTCCATTACTTTCATTGCTTGCTATAAATGGTGTCAATTGGTGTCAGTGTTGTTTTGCAGGCCGATGACCAAACCTAAATCATTCAAATCAATGCAAAGAAGCCAAGCGGCAATGCTTTATTGACACGCCCAGGGAAAATTAAACCTGCATCTGGGTTTTTCCTTTAGACAAAACAACCCCCATGGAACAAACTTACCATATTTTCTCACAAATAAGCCATATTTGTAACAAAAAAATAAGATGACTGAATGAAGGGTACGGCTTATACAGGGCTGTCAACTACTCCGGAATTTATGGATTTTCTCCGGTAATGCAACGGAAACTCCAGGACTCCGGTCAACCTCCCTAAACTCTGGAAATCCCTTTTTTTTGAAGCCACAAGCTCGGAAAAGTGCCAAATTTCCAATTTAGATTCCTCAAAATTCCCACCATTGCTACGGCTTCCATCATCTTAATTCAACTGCACTGTAACCCGGAAGAATTCGTTAACACGAGGGGATTGTGAATCATCCGTGTTAAAAGTTCTGACGAATGATTCGTTTTGTGCGACATCAGCGTCGTAATCGATTGCATAGGTAGCCTCTATGGATTCAACATTTTCGTTTTCATTTTTTTTCACAAGAAAAGTATTATCAAGGCTGACTAAACCAACAGTCTTGTTTTGAAACAATTCCTCATTTGTTGTAAAGGAATTAGGCGTACACAGCACTGGTAAGTCTTCAACATACTTCCTCGGAAAAAACGCAAAATGGATTGCAATTTAGATGAAACTTTTAAGAAATCCAGACACTTGCAGAACTTTATTGCTTCATGTTCGACAAAATATCACGTTGACTGCGTCCATCTCCAAAGGGTCCGACATTTACACATTGCAGAACATCATGGGCACTGTCTTTCTGTTCACAACTCCCTTGTGTAATTCTCAACGAGCACTGGGCGGAGCATTGCATTTTTTTCTGTTTTTTTTTCCCCATTAGTCAGTGCGAATGGCAGAGCTGTTTTGCCATTATGAGATGAGTACTACTACATGGGAAATTTGGCAATTATCCTATTGTGAGGACATACGTGTGCATCATTTTCTGAATATTTTGAAGGGGAGACAAAAGCAAACTACCCTCGATAGGCTGCATCTGAAACTCGGGTTGGAGGCGGGGAAAATAGAGCCAACCCGAAAGGTATAACATTTTATAACAAAATTAGAATTAAGTTTAGTGTAAGGTTAGTTTAAATTTATTCTTGTGTGTCTGCATCGTAATCCAAGTTCATTTAAATTTGTTTATGCTGTTACAAGCGCGTTGCCGTGCAAAACTCTATCCCCCTATCTCTCTCTCCATCTCTCTCCCCTCCGAGAAATCTGTCTAATTTTAGTACTATTAAACACATTTTACTACTATTAAACCACTAGTTATTTGTTACTTTGTTAATAGATGATGAAAAAATAAAAATGTTTTTTCCAATACAATATCCTGTTTTTGGTGTTTTTTTCAGAGGGTTGGAACGAATTAATTTGTTTTTTGTTCATTTCTATAGAAAATTTGAGTTACGGGATAATTGACATACGTGCTCAGTCCCGGAATGAATTAAGCTTGTTTCTCGAGGTACCACTGTAATGTGCTTATTAAATATTACTCATATTAATAAACATCTGAAAAGTCTAATTTAGATAAAGATATTGATATCGATATCGATATTAACTCGGAGCTTGCCGTCATTCCTGGAGGCTTGAGAACTACAGGATGATCCCTGGCGAACGCCACAAAGGGTGGCAGACAGCGCCGGGCATATTAAGTCACGATTTACGAGATTGTGGCCGCCTGGGCGAACTGGTTCGAGCTTTTGCCAAAGGCGGCATCATTTCCGAGGAGCCTCTTGGCAATGACGCCGACTCTGAGAATGAAGAGGGGGACCCAGCGTCCTGGACTCATTTGGGCAATTGTTCAATTCAGACACCGAAAATGAAGACTTTGATAAAATGGTTAATATTCATCAATAAATAATATATGTATGCCATGCCTGGTTGCGTCTATAGGAACGGCATGGCCATTGTGTGTCTAAAATACAGAAATAGCACTTGTTATTGACATTGCGGCTAAAAATATGACACGCTTAATAGTCGTGAAAATACGGTACACATGTACACCTGCGACCCATCTGTACACTAATTATTTTTATTTTCTTTTTTCAATCAACAGCCTGCAATCATTACACCCAAGTCAAGCCATCAGAAATGGGACATTCCTGCAACCAAATCAAAACTGAATCCTGTGGCAAGCCCTTCTGGACCACCAGAGTCCCCATTTTCACAGTCATTGTCTCAAAGCTTTCGAAAAAGTTGTGATGATTCCAACTATCCTGATATGGCCTTAAATCTTCAAAAAACGCAACTCTGTGCCAAAGTTACTATGTCCGGCTATGCTGTTCAACAGGGAAAAAACAGTGCTCATTCTCCCGGTAATATACAATGTTTAATTTTGAAATCACATTACAGTGTTCCCTCGGTTATCGCGGTTAATGGGGACCGGGACCACCCGCGATAAGTGCATTTCTGCGAAGTAGGGATTCCCCTTCAAAAATGCTTGATTTGAATTTAATTTAAAATTTTTATTATTTTTTTAGATTAAAAAAAAATATATATATATATATATATATTTTTACCTTCCTGTATACAGTACACCATATATAATACAGGTAGAGAGAGTGGAATTCATGTTATAACAAAAAACTAAAATATGTTGTTTCAATGTAATATTAGTATTTTTTTTTTCCCAAAAAAATCTGCGAAGCTCTGAGTCCGCGGTAGCTGAACTGTGAAGTAGCGAGGGAACACTGTACACACATTGATAAGAATTTGTTGGTACTTGTATTTTTCATTTCGCCGCAGGTCATAGCTGAAACCTTCTTGTGTGAAAGCTTTTCTTATATTGACAGTTTCCATTATTGCTTGGATATAGTGATTAATTGATCATTTGTACTCTAGATGCTGTCCTTTCCTTCCCATGTATCGTAAGAGACTGTTTTTATGTTGAATGACCAACAGGAGTACAGGTCAAATCCTTTATTGACCGATTTCAAGAGAGATGCCAAGAGCAAACCAACTCCCCATCGGGGGAAAGCTACCAACCTTCTACAGTAAGAAAGTTAGTGACACCATGCAATAGTCTTGTGCAAAACAGGTTCATAGCTGCCCAGGCAGTAAAAACAACCACAGCAGATCTCACCGAAAAACACAGACTGGTGAGTGAATACAGTGTGGGATGTACACATAAAAACCTTTCTGCTTTGATTCTTCTCAAAGACTTGCATTACACTAAATTCACAACAATCCTTTTCAGGAACGCGAGTCTGAGCTAGCTCAGATTCGTTGTTGCCACCAGAAAAATAATTTTTGGAGACTTAAAGATGAAAGTTTGGAAATGAAGAAAACAACAGATCTCAAGGTTGGGACCATCTCTACTTTATATCAATATTGAAGAACTGGGTGTATTAAGAACTCTATCCCAGCAGTCACTGCGTACCATATACATATATACCTGCCCACCCGCCCACCTGCATACATGCCCACCTGCATACATGCCCACCTGCATACATACCCAGCTGCATACATGCCCACCTGCATACATGCCCACCTGCATACATGCCCACCTGCATATATGCATATATACATATATACATACACACCTTCGCACACACCTTCGCACACACCTACATACCGTATCATACTTAAAAGTCTTATATTTTCTCCAAAACAGACTAAGCGCCTTATAATCCAGTGCGCTTTATATATAGACCAATACTAAAATTGTTATCTCGATAAAATAAAATCAGTTGATAGGGTACACCATCCTCTATAGCTCTCACAACTACAGCAAGCAGTCCCCGACTCTACTATTTTCCTCGTAGAAAAAGTACCGCAGAAAGAGAGAGACTTGTGCACGGCAACGCACTCGTAAAATTTCATGAACTAGTTTAAATGAACTTGGATTACGATCCAGACACTCAAAAATAAGTTCAAATCAAATCAAAAGCCTTTATTGTCATACACAGCTTTACACGCAAAATTGTTGGTGCTACTCCACAAATTGCATTTTCCCAGTAAAAAAAGATAGTAATATAAAAGTTCAAAAAGTCACATGCATGGTCACAAGCCTCATTATTCAGTCAGACGGTTGAGTGTTTATGCTGACTGACTGTCAGCCATTCACAATTTGTATGCGAACATGCTTTCGTACTCACAAAAAGTAATATAATCTTACAATTCCCTCCTGGTGTGAGTATAAACACATCGGAACCTTGTTCGTTACCGACGCTACTTTTGAACAAAATCCTTCAAAAAGACCGACCAGGAGTGGGCGAAAGACACTCGTGCAGTTGAGGGAGAATTCCTCCCTTGACCTCTCGTTTTGGATGATCGCCTCAAGGCCTGGTGTCTCTGTACAGAAAAGACATAATAATCAGTGTCAGACAGTAGCACAACATCAGAGTCAGATTGGGATATGGATTGTTGCATGTGTTTAAGAGTTAGCATTAGCTGGGTTTCAACAATCTTGGTACGTTTGTTCAAAGCTGAGAAGCAGGACAAACAACAGGTTAGGGTGACAAGCACGAGAGCAACGGTACAGTTACGAACAGTACTAGGGCTTTCAAAAGAGTCTGCGTCCATGAGCCCGAGAGGAACCAGTCAAGCCATCTTCGTGGAACCGGTTCTCTTGTCATAGCGTTCTGTATGTTCTTCATAGTTTGAAGGCTATCATGGACGGAGCAGGATGCGCCGGCAGGGATGAAGGTCTAGCATGTACTATGGCACACATACCTCCCTGCTGGGTGGTTATTTGGGCTTCTCGGTCTTGTTGTAGTCGGACTGATGCGTTGACGTGGGCCCAGAATCTGTAGTCAATGGCCTCCAGACGTAGGGTGTCCTTTGCTGTTCCTACCCAGGGGAACAGAGCTATCAGGATTTTGGAGGGGACTGACCAGTGTTTGTGTTCGAGGAGTACATCCGAGCCCCACACTGGCTCATGGTCGTGAGCTCCAGCACTCATTCATCAGCTTTGACGGTGGTGGCCAACTTGGTGAAGTTAGCGGTCAAAATCACACGGTGAGGTCCTGTCCCAAAGTGGAGATGACCAGCACTTTCTTTTTATCACCTTGAGTGAGGGGATCTGTTTCTCCTTTCTCCTCTACCACCAGATCGTTTTCCCACATTGGTAACTGAAAGGGTCTGTCGTTCACTGCCTCAAATGATGTGCATCCCTGTGCTGTTGGAATGATTCTCATTTATGTTTCTACCAGGCTGAGGCATTCTGGCCATGGTTTTCCTGTGTCTTCCATTGTTTTTCTGAGTTTGAGTTTTACTGCTTCATTAGTTCTTTCAACGAGTCCGGCACTTTGGAGGCGGCAGGTGCAATGATATTTCATGTTGACTCCAAGATGCCGTCCCACAGTGACCACATGGCTCACGAAGCGAGCACCATTATCACTCCAAATGACTCGTGGTATTCCATGGCTTGGAATGATCCTTTTGCACATGGCTTTTGCGACTGCCATGACGTCAGCTTTCTTGGATGGGCATATCTCGACCCACTTGGTGTGTCAATGATCACAAGACAGTACTTGTTTGTTCCTCTTTGGTTCAGTTCGATGAAATCAATGTTCAGAACCTCGAAGGGATATGTCCCTATTTTCCTTGTTCTGCACTTGGGTCTTTCATTGCTTTGAGAGTTGTGTCTACAGCAGGTGAGACAGTTTCTGCAATTTTTTTTAAGTAGGTTTGGAGACTTTTGGGACTATACTATCCCTCCTGTTGAGACATGGCTCCTGCCATGGCTCAATTTGGCAATTACTTCAAACAATGATCGTGGAACGCATGGCTTGTATGCATAAGAGGCCGTTCTTGTGTTGAGTGGCTCCTTCTGTTTCCCATTGTAGTTTCTCTTTCTCTGGTCGTTTATGTTGCATGTCTCTTAGGATTTTGGCAGTGATTGGGCTGTGTCCTTCCACTGTGGAGATTGCCGTCTCGATGTTTGCAGTGTGCGGCTTCTTTGGCTGTTCGGTCTGCTCGCTTGTTCCCCAATGAGACAGGGTCTCGTCCCGTCGTGTGTGCTTTACATTTGCAGAGAAGAGTTCTGTGAGGCTCTACATGTTTGACCGGGGATCCATTGGACGTTTTCATTCCTCGTTTATTTTAACCATTTGTAAGAAGGTTTAGTCTCAATTGAAACGCTTAGTGCAAAAGATGGATCCTCATCCCCTTCTCCGCAATTTTCATGTCTACTGGTTGGTCAGCAACACTTGTTATGAAAGGTCGCAATTTGGGTCGTGCTAGTGCTTCTTCATACTGTAGGTTGAACACCCAGTCTCATGTTACTACCGTTGGTCCGTTTCTTGTTGAGAAGCACAATCTCCTTCTGCTAACCAAAGTTCAAAGCATTTCCTTAAAGTTTTTTTCATTTTTTTCTTTTTTATTGCCCCCAGAATTTCCTATTTCGCAGTGCAGATAATCTTTTCCTGTATGTCAAGTTTCAACTATTATTTTCTACGTAAGTTGGTCCCAGAACAAAAAGATTTAATACTACCACAGTGATAATTCAATTATTTCAAAGAAACGGTTCAGTTCCTCTGCTAGTGAGGCACCTGCGGTACCAGACACATTATTTTTATTGTAATTGGTAATATGTCGTATTCCCTGCCACATCTTCTTTGGGATATTTCCTGTGAAGTGGCTCCTCAATTTTCCTTGTATATGCTGCCTTTTCATTTTTAATGCCTCTCTTCAGCTATGCTCTCACAGCGCTGTATATTGTACCGTGTCACTGGACCTGAAGGCAATGTTACACCCTACACGAAAACTTAATTCTGATTTTGTTTTTGCTTTTGTCTTCCCTTAAAAATATTCCAAAAATGACGCACACAAATGTCCTCACAATAGGATGACGGATGACCACTTGAGAAGTAGTATACTTCCCTCTTATTAGCCAGTAAGATCCACTATTATGCATTGACTCACAGAGAAAAAAAAACACAAATAAAAAATGCAACGCTCGTACAGTCAAGACAATGCCCATGTTCTCAAAAGCAGCCTCTCGTTGCCCACCCCTTGCTGTGTGCTCGTATGCTAACATTTGTCTCTTGTCTCAGGGTAAATATTTGCTTGAAATTTTACTTGTTTCTCAAATTGCACGTATGTTTTGGAACTTGTATGTCGAGGTATATATAAGTGTATGTGCATGTGTTTAGTATTGTAATTATAAATGTATTTAGTGCTTTTTCATTTTCTTTTTTTAAAGGAATCACTGGCCGACCCCGTGGATGAGACAAAAGTTGAATCGAAATCACAAACCGTTAAAGTTGTGAAATCACCGGTAAAGAGCAGTTCCTCAGGTATTCACGGTTCAGATTTTTATGGTGAACCAAGTTCATGTTTTTTTTAATACTTTATTTGTTTCCTTGTTTTTGCTTTGTCATGGCCCAGTTCCATATTTGTCAAATACTATACTGCAACTCTTCACTAGTTTACTACGCCAGTTTTTCTTTTTTTTTTTATAAACCAAGCTACTAAATACGAATTTTTGTCTCAAAACCACGATTTAAAAAAAATCAAGGAAAGCCTCTTTTATTTTGTCAACATTTTACATGGAAAAAATAAATAAATTTAAAAGGTTTTGTTTTTGGCTCTCCATTGTAACTGACCATGACATATATTTTCAATTTGCAAAGATTTCTTTCTTCAAATTCTTTGCAAAAATTACTATTGAAACTATTGAAAAAGTATAAAAAAATTATATAATATTGAACATTACGTTTGGACATGACCCTGGTAAAATACCACATTCTTAAATGTGATTTTTGACGTTTGGCATCTCGGCAGTCAACATAGATATATTTCATTTAATCTTTTTCAACGGATATATGATTTAACGTTTACATTGTTTTTACAGGTTGTGGGTTACAAGTCTCACCATCCACATCTAAACAACAGAAAGATGTTGCTGGGAAAAATAAGGAAGAATTTGCTGATATCACCGAAGATGAACACAACTTTGAAAACAAGAAGATTGGATTAAATATAAACCATTCCCTCAGTTCTGCAGTCATCACTGATTTGTTTGAGGGAGTTCTTGAGGAGTGTGGAGACCAGGATCATGAAGAGGAGAAAGATGCTTTGAATATCTCTTCCATGTCCCTTCTTACATCAATGGCCGAAACTGTGGTTAATGGTGTGAAATGTCCAGAGATGATGATGGTATTTGTTTTTTATTAATTAGTGTAAAATATACTATACTTGAGTAGTGTTCTATTTAACCGCCCCGTTCAGTGCTCGCTACATAAAGGTATAGTTGCGACCAGAGATATTACACGAGGAGTTGCGGGGGTGAGAGCCAGTGCCCCTGATGTTCTCATGAGCAGCCAACGAGAAGTAATATACAGTGTTACGTCGACATACGTTCGTAACTAGCAGATTTTTGGATTGCAGATGAGACCCTAACTACCGTGTGACTGCAGCTCTGCTCACTTGCCTTGGCAATAGAGGCAAACAACTTGGTCCATTCTGATTCAAATGTTCCCCGTCCACCCACCTCCTCTCCCTACATGAGAGAAGCTTTGTCGGATGTGGGAGTTAAAACTCCTTACAGGGAACTGGCAAACGTTCCCAGTCGACCATCACAAACGTTTGGGTATGCCAAGCCGGACTGGGACTCTCCCCATCATCACCAGGTGGTGATCAGTTGACAGCTCTGCTTCTCTCTTAACTTGAGTGTCCAAGACATGCGGCCGCACGTTTGATGACAAGATTACAAATTCTATTAGCAAACTTGGCCTAGGGTGTCCAGGTGTCAAGTGCATATTAGGATTTCAATATGTTCGAACATTGTGGTCATTATTGACAATCCAGCATTCTTATAAGGACTCCAAAAAGGGTGGATACTCTTAGCTGCTGTTTGGTGCGTAAGCACAAACAACAGTTACCATGATGAAATGATAACTCACCAGGGGTGGATATTTATTTCAAGCACCCCCACGACCCCAGTGAGGATAAAGCGGTTCAGAAAATGAAATAAGATGAGTTATTTCATTTTCTGAACCGCTTTATCCTCACTAGGGTCGCGTGCTTGACCCTATCCCCGCTGGCTAGCAGCCAAAGGCAGGTGTCACCCTGAATTGGTGGCCAGCCAGAGTGTCCAATCAGCCTACCATGCATGTGTTTGGAATGTGGGAGGAAACCGGAGTACCTGGAGAAAACCCACCCAGGCCCGGAAAGAACATGCAAACTCCACACTGGTGGACCGACCTGGATTTGAACCCAGGTCTCCCACTGTGAGGTTAAAACGCTTACCACTTGCCCTACTGGGCCGCCCCTGGAAATTTTATTTTCATGTAAATATAAAGTATGTACATTCTAAGTCACCAAAATTTCTCATCCGTGTCGCTATATGTATATTTTTGACCAAGCAGATTTGATCACGGTTTTCTTTTCACCCATAGTAAAGTCATAAAAGAACCAAACTTCATGAATGTTTTTTTGTGACAAAGTGTCTGTTCCAATCACTCTATCAGAGAAAAATCATAGTTGTAGACATAACTGGAAACTCAAGAGAGCCATGACATTGTTCTTCAAAAGTGTACGAACACTTTTGACCACAACTATCTAGGCACCGTGATCTTGTTGACAACAGCACTTCTCCAGATTTTTCAAAGTAACCCATACCCATTTCTGGCAAAACAACACTGTCTCCCACTTGAGGCCCCGTGCCCTCATAGTATAGATACGGATACAGACCATTTGGATGAAAAAAATGCAGGTGCAAATAGTACTTAAAGTGGTGTTTTCACTCAACACTTGTAACCATCACACCACCCAAAAAACATTCCCCTCTTTTTCCCCCAGACATCAACCCCAGCAAGTTCATTCTTGGAGAAGAATGATATTCCAGACAAAGTGAGCCAACCTTCTACATTCCAGAGAGCCAATATAAGGACTCCTCCACCTGAAAATATTGATGTAACAGAGGAGAATCATAAATTACTCTATAGGTATGTACAGAGGGTCTTTAATGCCATTTACTGAATGGTACATATTGAAGTATTGCTCTATGGTAGAGAATGTCAGTGAACTACAGCCTGAGAGAGGGAAACAGAAATATGTGATCCTTTATCTAAAACTTAGACCAAGTACAAATGACTATGAATTTTCTTTCTTTCGGTACAAAGCATTTTCCAAATTTTTATAATTTTTACTTGTCTTTCAAAGCCGACAGAATGCCGAACTAGCATTAGTTTTTCCTCCTGTAAGATGGTCTAAGGCAGGGGTGGCCAACCAGTCAGAGACCAAGAGCCACATTTTTTACTGTGGTACCGCAAAGAGCCACATTTTTTACTGTGTTACCGCAAAGAGCCACATCATACACATACCTTTGCTCAGCCAGATTTATTGTAAATGTCACACACCAGCATAGTAATGACATAAATTGACTCCTACAGCACTAACAGCACAGGCCAGTCATTATCAACAATGAACATTGTGTGCACTGTCTCACACAGACAAACTCTCAGTTCAACCAAGTCCACAAACAAAAATATAATAATTTACAATAGCGTTTTTCTTTTGCTATGCATGTTACTTAGTGGGACTTCTGGCATAAAATTAGAGCCTATTTTTGCGCAACATTCGCTCCTTGTGAGCTCTCATTTATTATGAATGGCTTTTAAGTAGCGCGCCCACCACGTGGTGTACGCCTCACTCTCCTATTGGCTGCTCCCGGCTGAGCACTCTCGCCTTGGTCTGCCTCGCAGGGGGTGTGGCTTTTTCAGCCGAGGCTCGATCTTTGGGATACTTTGTGTGTACGCGACGCTGTTCATTGTCGCTTCTGGTTCACGGGAGCTCTCCCACTCTGTTAAAAACGTTTACTTAAATGACCTTGCTCCTACTGGGAAACTTTGAGGTATTTTCATCCCGAGCACATGCGCATTGGACGAAAATACCGTATTGAACTCAAGCCAAGCGCACACGCAAATAAAAATAAAACACAAATACAAACTTTGATATGGACGTAAGAGCCGCATGAAACCGGGCAAAGAGCCGCATGCGGCTCGCGAGCCGCGGGTTGGCCACCCCTGGTCTAAGGCCCTGATAAATGCAGAGCATTGCATCAGGAATTACATCTGGTGTTTATAAAAAATCAAAAAAATAATACAAAATCAAAGCAAAGCCAAGCAAAATACCTAAATCACTCTAAACATGATATGCATGCAAGATCATTCATGGTCCAGGTTAACAAAGACCACCAGCAGCATTTTTAGCCCACGGATTACCGTATATTCCACGCTTTAAGGCCCACCGCAGTATAAGGCGCACCGCATTATCCGATACCCGGACGTTTTGTCAACGGACACTTCGTCCCTGAACGTTTCATCGGACAGACGTTCCGGCGGACGGACGTGCCGGCGGACGGACGCACGTGCCGGCGGACGGACGCACGTGCCGGCGGACGGACGCACGCACGTGCCGGCGGACGGACGCACGCACGTGCCGGCGGACGGACAATACGTCACCGGATTCACTCACAAAATTTTGTGGTCTAAGAATGTACTTTAAAAAAGAGGTTTGATATTAAATCAGGGGTGGGCAATTAATTTCACAAAGGGAATAAACTGTGGCTATAATCTTTCATATTTACATGTATATGTTCAATAATTTGTATAGTCCTTTTATCCAATAAATCTAACTCAAACAAGTGCAGTTCAAATGCAGTTGCCAGACGACCAATCCATTTAAAGTGGAACCTCTGGTTGAAATGTACTGTTGACAAGCGCAGTGAATGAATGGGCTCTTTAACTGCCAATCTCCCATTGAAAACGGATTGGACGCCTAATGCCGTCAATGGCAAAATATGAGTTAACCTCACACACTGACTTGTCTTAGCTTTTCTGTGAATGTTTTGTCAATACTGGCAGATTCTTCATTGGACAGCACGACAAACTGACCAGATGTGCTACTACAACATGAAGGCCATCCGTTCGACGAAACGTCCATTCGACGAACTGTCCGTCGAACAAACGTCCGTTCGACAAAACATCCAGGGATGAAGTGTCCGTCGACCAAGTGTCCGTCGGCGAAACGTCCGGTCACGGCATTATCCAGGTCTACAATAGAGGCTGAGGTTACATTATGCGACCACTAGACGGAGCTGCGCTAAATTGAATGTCAATTAAATAGTCAGATGGTTCAGTCAAACTATTACTAGATTAAAAATCAGCTTTCTGACAACTTTATTCACTTCCAAAATGAATAAACAGCTGTTTTATTATTTTCTCTGAGGTAAAGTATTAGTATTTTCGGGACATGGTTTATCTTTTAACAACAGCAAGGTATAACATGTAGTAAGTACAACATTTAATTCACATTGTGAAAGGGGAACTTTTCCTCCATTCAGTAAACACGTAAAAAATATTCTGATGCTGGCTGATACGGTACATTAAAACGTGAGTGCTTTCACAATATAAAAACACTCATAATAGTGCGAAGGAATAACAATAACTTCAATTACTCAAATTATAACTCAATGTTGTTCACACGGTTGAACCGTGCGTGCTCTCACGTACACAATGAGGCACTGTAACATTCAGCTGTTGACGCCTATAATCACAATATGACCAATTGTTCAACTGTAAAAAAAAAATAACATTTGAAGCTCACTTTATCAGTTCATTCCTCATCTATGGATCCCCGAATTCTTCATCTTCAGTGTCAGTATTGAGTGAATGCGGCATCCAACACGCCAGCCTCCATCTCATCAAAGTCGTCATTAATCGAGTCTGTGTTGCTTTGGTTGTCTGGGAGCTGAGTCACAATTCCTGCCTTCTTGAAAACTCGAACCACAGTTAAAACTGATATAACAGCCCGGGCATTTACGATCCACTGGCAGATAGTGGCGTATGTTGCCCGGTGCTGTCTTCTACGGGGGAAACTGACTAGGTGGCTGCTTGCCGTAGTTGTGAGACCGGTTGCAGTTAGATATTGATCATATTTAATAGTGGTACCTCGATATACGAGTGCCGCGACATACGAGCAATTTGAGATGCGAGTAAAATTTTGAGCAAATATTTATCTTGAGATACGAGTACAATTTTGAGCAAATATTTATCTTGAGATAAGAGTACAATTTTGAGCAAATATTTATCTTGAGATACGAGTACAATTTTGAGCAAATATTTATTTTGAAATACGAGACAACTTTTGATATATGCAAAAAGCACCCCCCCTTCTCTCTGCGTCTCTCTCCCCTCCGCAAAATTCGTCTAATCTTAGTATACTATTTCAGTTCCATTAAACCAATGGTTATTTTCTACATTGTCCATAGATGGCGAAAAAGAACAAATAATGTTTTTGCAATCCAATATCTTGTTTTGGGTGTTTTTTCAGAGCGTTAGAATGAAATTATTTATTTTTACTTAATTTCTCTGGGAAACGTTCTTTAGAGTTGAAAGGGTCGACATACCAGCTCAGTCCCGGAACGCATTAAGCTCGTATCTCAAGATACCACTGTATATAGTTTGCAGATTAGCTTTGAATGCTCTGTTGAGGCTAATCAAGAGGCTGGAGTTCTTTTGTGAATCCACCCGGAATGACGGCGATCACCAAATTAGTGTGCTCGCTCTCATAACAGGTGGATTGAAAAAAGAACAATATATATCCCAGCATGCACTTTGCATGGGGAAAAATGGAGTCGCCAGCTGCTTACGGTGGTTACGAGAACTATTGCAGATCAATATGGGACCATAAACAAGGCGCACCGAATTATAAGGTGAATAGTCAGCTTTTGGACTAATATGAGGCTTTTGGGTGCGCCTTATAGTGTGTAAAATACAGTACATCTTCTCTCAGTATTTGGCCAAGTAGTTTAGAAATACCACATTTTGCATATTCATTCACAGGATATTACAATGGATTAAAATGAAAATATTTGCTTCTATTTCACCATCTACTAACAGAGTTGGTTCAATTCACTCGATTTCAATCTTATTCAACATCAATTTAGATGCTCAGATGTTGAATAAGAAATTTGTGGAAATACAGTTATAATTTAAACTCAATCTCAACTTTAAAAAAATGATATCGTTGCCATAATGTAGTATTTATAAAATATTTTTAAGCAACTTTTGAAATGTATGATAATCAAAATTTGCATTTGCATTGTGCTTATTGAAAACATCACTAAAAACTTAGTGTATATCGGGCCAAGCTCTCAAAGTTTTCTTTTATTCCTAGTTTTTCCTACATTAAGATCCATTTTCTTACCTCTGTCGTCAACTATGGTCCCTTTTTGGCTACTGTGTAAGGTTTTGAGCTGCGGGACTTTTATTCATTTAGTCAATCCTAATCCCAACTGGTAAACACAACTAGGTTTTATGTGACTAAATTCATACATCATAGAGTTTGTGAAACATTTTCACCTCTAATTTGTACTTTTTTTTTGGTAAGTATTGATGCATATAGGTCCATTCGATTGAAGGAGCCTGAGAAACCTAACACAAAGGAGGTGCGAATAAATAAAGATGTTTCTCATAGAACAGAGGATCTGCAAGGACCCAGCTTGTTTAGCGTGCAACAAAAGATAAAGGTCTGATATTAAATGTTTGATTTATTCTAATTTTTCAGTGGGAATATTGAGCAAGGCAGACTATTATGCCCCTATGCATTTGATGTTTTGTCTTTTTATAGAATCTCACAAATGAGATGAACCTGCAGCAAACAATCATCCACCAGGCCAGCCAGGCTCTCAACTGTTGCACAGATGAGGAACATGGGAAAGGATCCCAGGTGGAAGCGGAGGCAGAAAGACTCTTGTTGGTGGCATGTGAGTTAATGTTTTAAATTTCATAAATGTATTTGTAAAGTATTGGAATATGTATTTAAAAAATACCTAATGAATGAAATCACAATTTAGGAGATACAGTCATACCTCGACTTACATAATTATAATGGGTTCCAGAACCTCTTTTCGTAATTTGAAGTTTTGAAAGTAGAGGTATACTTTATACACACAGAAAGATAAAATAAATTAACACAACCACTGTCTTGTTTTGGGTGGATGTGTGTGTGTGTGTGTGTGTGTGTGTGTGTGTGTGTGTGTGTGTGTGTGTGCGCGTACGTGCGTGCGTGCATTTGCTTGGTGTTCCTCCAGGGCGGCGCAGAGCAAGTTACGCCCCGTGGTTCGGGACAGAACAGGCTAAAATCAAACACACAGATCCACCCCTAACCCTAAGAAGACATTGACAACCACACGGACACATACGCGCACGTCTTATAAACGCAACATTAACAATTCAAACAACATTATTCAACAACAAACATTAATGTTTTATGATTTCTTTGTAATTCAATTTTTCACCTATTTTATTAGTAGCTACTTGTTCCTATGTGTTTGGGTTTCACTTGGCCTTCTAGCATGCTGGTTGACGGACAGACGATTGCCTTTGACAACCTTTAATAATGTTTCTATAATGCAAATGTCAAACTTTGTCAAAGTCGGCGATCGCACGACTCGTGAACGCTTTCTGGATGGTGTTTTTTTCTACGAAGACAGAGTTCGTAAAATATCTACAGCATTTCTTACATATTTTTTTGCTCATGCGATGCTGGCTGCTTCCTCCTCGTGTTCTATTGACTCGAGAGAGCTTGTTTTTATGCCACCTCGGCCCACTTGTCATCCACGCTGACCGCTGGTTTTCATTCGCACTGGTAATTTTCTTGGGAGGCTTAATGATAAAAACAAGCAGCTTCTTCATGCAAATTTGGAAAAAGTCAACAAAAAAAACAGTCAGAACTCCTTGAAGAGGAACGGCGGTCAAAAATACATGAGAATAAGACAGCCATTGAGAGTCCAGTATAGAGTAGAGAGCTTTTAACGTATGATTCAATGCATCCGCGACAATATTTACAGAATAGAATAACGGATGACGAATGCATGTACTTTTTGGGGGTTTTCGTAACTTGGATATTTTTCTTATCTCGAGGTGCTCATTTGCATATAAAAAGTTCCTGACCTGTAACCCAGAGACATTTGTAAGAAGTGGTATGACTGTGTTGTTTATACAACTTTAAATATACGTGGCATATAATGGTCACTTTCATTTTGGACTATCAATCTTGAAAATAAGTAGCGTTGTAGAAGAGTGGTTACCACACCCTCAACATAGTTCGAGGGTTCAATGCCGGGATCCGGCTTTCCTGTGTGGAGTTTGCATGTTCTCCTCAAGCCTACATGGGTTTTCTCCAGTTTCCTCCCACATCTGAAAAACATACATGATAGGCAGATTGAATGCTCTAAATTGTCGGGGAGTATGAGCGTGTTTACTAATACCAGTTATTTATCGCGTTATGTCCTGGGACTGTCTGACAAACAACTAAGGTATGATCTCACCGACTGCCCTTAGCTGGTATATGCTCCAGCACTACTGCGACCCGATTGAGGATACGTGGATTGAAAATATCACGCATGACAAAGTATAGTCCACTCGCCCAGGACAAAACAGGGAATGTCCTTGTCAATTGTTACATTTCTACTCTCACATTTAGCCGTATTAAAAGTTTGTAATTGCAATGACATGTCCATAAGTCTTAAACTTAAGTTTTCTCAATAACTGTAATGGTATGCCTTCAAAGCCTCTTGGCAGCTCCACCCTCTTTGCTGTCATATCAGCAAAATAATTCCCGAAGGAAATAGGTAATTCATGTATTAGATATGTGCGCCACTCATTTATAAATAGAAATTTGTTTTGGAATTCAAACTGTAGCCATTAGTTGCCACAATAAGTCAGCATGAGCGACAGCCATGATTTTTAGTTGCGGTCAATATATTCTATCCTGTTCAAGTTTTGCCCATTCTATTAATTCTTGCATAACACATCTACATAAAGAGTTTTGGATTACTCAGAGGTTGATATTTCACAATTTGAAAGTGTTAATGGTGACCATATTCCAGGACTTGTTTTATGCCATGAAAGGCCTGCTGGCGTCTAGTGAAAAATAGAGCTGGTTTCCAAATTTCCTCAAATTTATTTTAGAAATGGGAGCCACTTTCCCGAAGTCATCTAGAACCCATGTGCCACCACAGTTTGTCAAACCCAACACCGACAAACATTCAGTCTTCACTCGATTATCGCAATTTCACTTCTTCACAATTTTTTCTGCTATTAATCATTTTTTGAAAGTGTTATTACTATTTTTTCATTCATAAAAATGTCAAAATCAACGCTGAAAAAAAGACTGGTGGTTTAGTCAGCCTAAATAATACTTACTTCACTTGTGAAAAAAACAAAATCGAAAATTTTAAAGCGATCCTGATTCGATTGCCACGCTGAAGTCACATAAGAAAACCATTCATCAGAACTTGTAACTGGAATGATTCACAATGCACTCTTTTCTGCTTCTAGCCTTGCATATATAAAGTTGTCTTTGTCAAAACCAAATCTTAGGATATGACTGAATTCAATCTACTCCATTTGGTTCCTGTTTCTAATCTAGCTGAGAAAAGGGAGGCACTTAAGACAGAGCTGCAGCGTCTGAATCGTGCGCACCAGAAGAAAGATTGTATAGTCTCAGAGCCCACAACCATTTTACCATCCAAGGGCTCCATTTGTCTGCAAGAAATACGCCTGCCTCTTAAAGCGGACTTTGTTTGCGCCCCCGCAAAAAAAACAGGTAAAGCTGCTTGATATAGCAAATTATCATTACATGAATTTATTTACGGAGAAATTCTGTCATTGATGTTTTTAATTTTCTTTCAGAACATTTTTTCTTCATTATGATTCGGGCTGGTGCTGAAAACATTGTAGCCACGCCCCTGGCGAGCACACACTGTGGGCTCAGTGGTGACACTCTAACTTTCCCTACAAAGTTCATGATGTAAGCAACACAAACTCCATTACTACTTTACATTTTATAAAATGTGTTCTTTTTTTCTGTAAGAGATTTGGTCATGATTTTTCAAAAATTTATAAATACATTTGAATATGCTGCTAACTTAAATTGATTAGATGAAGTATGTTCGAAAAATTTTGCTAAAGGGGGATATAATTTTACCTTTGGGCCCTGGTAGAATGAGCTCTAGCACGCCATCTGGTGGACAAAGACATGTTTTTACATATCCCATTGTAACAGCTGCGGAGGGGATTTTTTTCACCGGCGGAGGGCAGTTTTTCACCGGGATTTGGTCAAAAATGCGAAGACCTCATTTATAATGCGCATGGGAATTTAGCTTCTTTTTTTTGGTACAAAATTTGGTGTGCTATACTTGAATGAATACGGTATCAAGAACTGTATTTTTTAAATATTAGTTACAAGCATATGAAGACAAGTGTATAATCTAAAGCATATGAAGACAAATGTATAATCTAAAGCATATGAAGAATAATGTATAATCTAAAGCATATGAAGAACAATGTATAATCTAAAGCATATTAAGACTAATGTTTAATCCAAAGCATATGAAGACTAATGTATAATCTAAATATAATATAAAATTCAATACATTAAATACTGTACTCAAAGTGAAATTATTTCCTCTCCACTTGATATAAATATACAAAATAAAATACAAAAACTGGTTTTGGGAGTTTTAGTCCTCAAAAGACCGAGGTACAGCTTTGCTTTCGGAATGAAACAGTTTGTGAAGGCTTTCGTGACCAGGTTTTCTAGTTGCTCATCTAGTATGCAGGCAACAAGGCTTTTTTCTTAGTCGTATCAAGTTCATTGTGTCTCCTTGTGGCCTTGTCTGGTCTACATTATCCATGATATTTGAGGGATTACTGTACTCCCCTGACTAAGTGTGGGATCGAAACATGTCAGTAAAAAATTGAACAAAAAAAACTCTTTATTAGAAACAAATCAGCTAAAACATAGGCTTTGTTCTTCAATGCAAAATCCAAATAGAAAAATATTTTTAGTAGCATTACTAAAACGAGTCACGCTTTAACATGTCATCACATTGCAACAAGCTCCTCTCTCCTCTTCATGTTCACGACCCAGAAAGACGGGGTCATTGATTTTGTCATGTGGACCCATCCAAATAAACTCCAGTTTTTCTTCCATGTGTGAAATATTCTGGTAATTTACGTTGATGCTTTGGTTTTCAATCAACTCCAAGTCTGGCATTTCATTGTCTTCAAACTCCACTGTGGTTGACAATGACTGATTACATGTCGACCGAATGATCACGATCGACGTAATGAGCACCACTGATTTAGACAATGCAGACCAGTCCGGGCCTCTTTCTCTGTCCACTCTTCAGTGGCTTCCGAGTTGGAGGCACGACCCGCTCCCAAGACACATCCACTTTTAATACTATATGCAATTGAACAAGTAGGTGACACTCAAGTCATGTCAAGTAGCAAGGAGATGAGCTGAGAACAAAATATGTGATCTCCCATTTTGCTCATCTCACCCCCTGGGAACAAAGCAACCGTTATTTCCACTATCTCTGTTTGTTTTGACTGGTAAAGTCCTGTAGTGCCTGCCAAAAAGCAGCAGGTTGATGAGGTGGAAGCCAGTATGTGTACTGTCTTTTGTGGGGCTGCTGTAGCACCTGCCACAGGGTAGCAGGTTGTAGACGTGGAAGCCAGCATGTGTATTGTCTTTTGTGAGACTCCTGTAGCGCCTGCCAGAGGGTAGCAGGTCAAAGACATAAGCCATGATGTGTGTTGTCCTCTGTGAGGCTCTTTGCCATTCCTAGGCACTGGGACTTGTAGATTTTGTACAGAGGAGGTAAGGGGCAGCTGATGATCTTTTGTGCTGTGTTGATCACACTCTGCAGTATTTTCCTGTCTGCTCCTTTACAGCTTGTGTGTCACACTGACACATGATAAGTGAGCTCGCTCTCACAAAGGACATCATCACGTCACGTTGGTGTTAAGTTGATCATTCCTAAAGGTTCCTTAAATGCTGCGCCTTCTTGCCCAGTGCAGAGTTACCAACCTCCAATGATCCCATTTCAGGAGTACTGGAGTACTCTTGTTCCATTTCCAGGGTGTTTCCGGAGTGAATGTGATTCACGCAAAGTCAACATAAAATAAAAAAAACGAGTGTAGGACAATTTAAAATAAACTGTTATTGTCATGTTTTTACATTATTTGAAATATTGTGGTTTTGAAAACTTTTGAAAAAGTAAAGCATAATCTTTGTGTCCTACTTGCGTTTTACAGTCAGTATTTCCAACATGTGTCACGCTGAAGTTGTACAAGACAAATCATTCATCAGAACTTCTAACTCCGATGACTCACGAAGCCTTCGTGTTACCGAATTCTTCCCGTTTACAGTGCAGTTGAAACGAGACGGTGGAAGGCTTAGCAATGGTGTGAATTTCGAGGCTTTCAAAATAGGCAAGTTGGTAGTTTGCAGAAATGGTTGCTTCAAAAAAAAATTGAGTTAAATTTTTTTTGGGATTTGTTTAGGGAGGTTAACCGTAGTCCCAGAGTTTGCGTTGCATTCCCGGAGAAACTCCTGAAATTCTGCGGTAGTTGGCAGCCCTGACAGTGATGTGGTTTTTGCTGCAACAAAAGACCTCTGCAGAGATATTGACCTTTCGCAATTTGATAGACCCCTCATATTCTCTGTTCATTCACAGGTAGAAGGAGCGTCTTTATTCTGTTGTTTCCCTAGTTTTGAAAAGATTCAGGGTTGAGAACACCCCACTTGCTGAGTCAAAAGACCTCATCTCTATAGTCCGTCTCTTTCCCCTCTGTGATCATCCCCAACACCGTTGTCTCACCCGCAAATTCCACTATGATGTTCTCAGGGTATGTGGATTTGCAGTCGTGCATCTAGAGCGAGGAAAGTAATGGTCTCAGCACAGAGCCTTGGTGCACGCCGGCACTAAATGTCTAGGCGGATGAGAGGTGGCGACACAGCTTCTCATGCTGGGGTCGGTTGACCAGATAGTCTTTTCTCCAGAAGCGGGTGGAGGATGAGTGCCCCAGATTGGCCAACGTGGGGATTACAATTTCTGAGCTGAGCTGTAGTTGATGAAGAGCATCCTGACATAGATCCTTCTTTTCTTCAGTTGGCACAGTGGAGCCTCTAGGGCAGTGGTTATTGCATCCTTTATTTGGCTGTTATGAAAATGGTGTGGCTAGTGGATGATGGGAAGACAGGCCTTGAGGTGTTTCAGTAGCACAGAGCTACCAAATACTAGGAATCGTCCATAGTTTACTACACCAGTTTATAGCCAATTACGAAATCCACTTTCTATGAAAACTACAAAATTTAAAAAATCAACCAATGGCTGACGCGATTGGTGTTTCAAAATGTTAAGTTTGCTTTAAATAACCTTTTCAGTTAAAATTTGCCTATTGACGATGGCAAAAATATCAAAACTACATCCATGTGACCTAAACGGATGTGAGATCCGTTTAGGTCACGTGGAGTTTGTGGACGGTTAATTAGGCAATTCTTAATCCAGCAGCAGGTGGAAGAGGTTAGGCCAAGGTGGGTGAGTTTGTCAACCACCATGTCCAGTATTAAAGTGTTGAATGCTGAGCCATTGTCAATGAAAAACTTCCTCACATAGTTCCCATGGTGCTCCAGGTGGCTCGGTACTGTATAGAGCTTTTGCGATGGCGTTCTCAGTGGGTGGACCTGTTTTCTCTATAAGCAAACTGGTGGGGGTCAAGTGAGTGAGGGATTGTATCCCTGATGTGGCGTGCAACCAACTTTTCAACGCACTTCATGATCACAAATGTAAATGCAACAGACCTATAATCATTCCGGCTGTCAATGGTTGGCTTTTTAGGGACAGGGATAATGGTGGCAGATTTCAGGCAGGATGGGAGGATGGATTGTTGCAGGGAACAATTGAAAATCTTTGTGAAAACCCCAGTCAGCTGGTCAGCACAGGCTTTGAGCACCTTCATCAGGGCAAGCAGCCTTCCTGGTGTTCACACTCCACTGTATTTCTCTCACTTCATGTTCCTGAAGCTTTCGTGTCCTGCTGCGGGGTGTTGGATGTGTTGAGACTGAATCTGATTTGTCAGTCTCAAAGCGGGCAGAGAAACGTCTCTGTTCCTCTCCTAGTGAGGCATCTGCATTAACATACATACATTATTGTCATTGTAATTGTTAGTGTAATGTGTCTGCCACATCTTCTTTGGGTTATTTTCTGTGAAGTGTTCCTCAATTGCCCTTGTATATGCCTCCTTGGCCTTTTAATGCCTCTTCTCAGGTCTGCTCTGACAGCACTGTATTGTACCTTCTCCCCTGACCCGAAGGCGGTGTTACGGCATCTGTTCATCTTTTCTCTATTCTGAAATAAATGACCGTATCAACATTCGCTCGCGTCGTGACGACACCGGACATGCAACGGCGACATTCTGTCGTGAAGTCTTCGTGCCACGGCACCTCACCTTTCAGTTTTTTTTCAAGTCGTGTTTTTATGTGCATATTAGCCGCACCCTCGATTCAGGCATCATTTTTTGGTCTGACAAAAGCTGCTTATATGCGAGTAAATACGGTAATATATGAATTTCCTCGAATCCAAAATGCACTAAAAGAGTAAATCAGCCCACCCTGCCACACTCACACAGTTATTGCAACAGTTATTTTTTCTTTGCCCTGCGTGATTTCATGTTGGTTAAAGGGTTAGCATTATTCCCCTCGTAGCAGCTGCACCACATTAACCCTAATCTTCGGGTCATCCATGACATCTCAACAACACTGGGTGCAAGTTTACATTTATGCCTTTATAAAAAATATTTGGTCAAGCTTGTTTGATTTTACTTTTCCGGTCTACATGATTTACTAAAGGTGGGAATTTGGCATTTAAAACGAATGACGTAAGATGGCTAGACAAGCTACTGTGTCCTGATAATATTAAAAAGATAAAATACTTGACTATTCTACTGCAGTCCCTGGGAAACGCACGGTCTTTCCCTCCAGAATTGAATTCTGGCTCTGACAGTTCAAACGTGCACCACTGTGTTGACAGAGGAAATATTATCAAAGCATAATCATCAAAGCTTGCAAGCGCCAGAAGTGTGATTGACAGTCGGCTGGGGTACGCCTACAGAATCCAGAATCATAGCCCTGGCAGGCAAAGCAGAGTTTGAAAAATATTTTGAGTACCAATTTGTCAGTGTTGTTAACAGTATTTAGATAATCAAACCAAAAAATCATTTATTTTAATTTGAGTTTATATCACCTTTAACAAAATGAGCAAATTTAAACAGTAGTATTAGAAAATTATACAATTATAATGACTGTTTAAATATTTCTATTTTGTTTTTCAGATCAGATGTTGCCAGTGGGTTTTCCATTGATGTTGAAGTCTATTGTTTAGTGAGTATTTTTAAGCGATATCATGTTTGAACACCATCAACCTTTTTCTCCAAATATTCCCTTTTTAGTTAAAAATAAAGTAAAGGTCTATTGAGGCACAGGACATCATTTTAGACAGTAACATTTTTGATTTTATACCTAATATAAAAAATGTGATGAACTGAAGCGGCTAATGTTGAAGGTGCAAAGTGGTAAAGGATGGCAGTATTTTGGGTACTCAATAAGAGTCCGTTGAACAGCATAATAGAGATCAAATTTGCATATAGTTTTTTTTTTTAAATCAGGTTCAGCCTGACTGAGATTAAACATCACAGTGCATGGAGAGCCCTCTGGAAATGTAAAAGAGAACAAACGAATGGGCTAAACAGATTTTTAACCCCTTCTCAAAAAGAATAGTATTGATAGGCTAGAGAAAAAAAGCCCCAAGTTGAAAAGCACATGATAGTGCCATAAAGTCCAATGCTGACACTATTTAGGGTCAGGGCAAGGATGGACAAGGTTGGAAATATTTCCACAACACAAATCAGGCTAGTATCACTGTATAACAACCGATGGGTGCAAGGGAATCCCAGTCAATGATGTTGCATCCTATCTATGCCTAATATGGCGGTGCGAAAAAAAATGAACAAAGTGAATAATTTGGGCAAATGAAATACTAGACACATTTTATCCCTATATATTTATTAAACCATACAGGAAGCACATGAAAGTATCATTTTAAGTTGCACATTGATTGTTCTTATATCATATTGTGTATATATAGTATGCAATAACTTTTTATATTCTTAGATTCAAAAGCGTGAAATTGGTGGTGACAAGAAGAAGAAACCTTGCAAGTCAAAGGTATGTTAGATTTTAGGGCAACAATCATAGTAACATCTGGCACTACAGTGGTACCTTCTAATTACAAAATTAACTGGTTCCAGAACTCGTTTTGTAACTTGGATTTTTTTTCCTGAGTAGAGGAGTATGTTATACGTAAATTCTCTAATTCGTTTCATGGTACTCTAAAAACTACCAACTAAACCTGGGGTTGGCAACGAAAGGTACTTTATCCGAATGCTGTTCGTTAAAGCTGTGCTCGTGGCTCTCTTGAGCTTTTTCAAAAATGTTTGAAAATGGAAGAGAGAAATATTTATTTTGTTTTACAGTAAGTAATCCTTCAACTATTGCGGTTAAGTAAACCAGACATGGCAGCGATAAACGGAAAAACTGCAAAGTGGGATCCCCACATTATAACTACCACAATACATGTTTTCGTGCCTGTACGGATATACAAGTACACAAGTACAATTATCAAAAAGTGTATATATATATATATATATATATATATATATATATATATATATATATATATATATATATATATATATATATATATATATATATATATATATATATATATATATATATATATATATATATATATATATATATATATATATATATATATATATATATATATATATATATATATATATATATATATATATATATATATATATATATATATATATATATATATATATATATATATATATATATATATATTGCTTTATTTTCTCTCATAAGCCGCTTTTTCGTACAAAGAAATGATGACTGAATCAAGGGTACGGCTTATATGCTCATAAAAACACGACATGCACGTAACTGCAAGTTGACGATGCCATGACACGATAACGTCATGAAGCAATAGAGCAGTTACGTCATAACGCAAGACAAGGCGGTTGATACGGTCATCCATCAAAATAGAGAAAGGATACACAGATAACGCAAAACGCAAAAACAAAATTTCTTTTGACATCCATGAATAAAATTCAAGGCAAAAATTTACGTATCTTGCATAAAACGTGAAAAGACGTTTACGTCACTGCTCGCTCGGGGCGCAGCCATCTTAGCTAGGACGCTGCCATCTAAACCCAGTTAAACGTCCTCTGACCAGCGAGTAGCCTTGAATTGGACGTAAAGTATATTTATGTTTTGGGTTTCGGCACTTGGATGCTGAAAATTTCATTAGTGGAAGCATTCCTAAGTGGTGGTACCATTGTATATGTGTGATTCTTATGAACTGATGTGTTTGTAGTAGTCTTTTGAAGCTTGCGATTTGTGAATTTCTGTTAATCTCTTAGTTTCTGGTGGGTGTAAATTTCTATTAACAAGAGATTTGTATTTTATCTTGTTTTTGTTGGCTCATTTTTCATGATATAACTGACATCTTGGATTGTTAAGGAAGATTAAAATGTAATATTTCTCTATTTCAGGCCAGTACGCCAAAGAGATTTCTGGCTATCACGGTAAGTTGTTTTTTTTCTATTGAAGTTAAAAAAAAAAAGTGTAATGACTTTTTTTTTCACTTGACAATAATTTTTGTTTTTTGTTCTTATGACATGAAGATGATTGTTTTTGTTTGCCCACGTAATACCCTGGCAATGTGTCAACTCTAGGATATTTTGTTTGCGGAGTGTCTTGGTTACAAATCAAGAACAAACATTAGATTATCAGTTTTATACTTTCCCTTAGGTTCTTATCATTCACTTAAGTAAGTGACACTTGAGATGGAATTGAATTGAATGGTTTTATTGTCACTATACAAGTATAATGAAATTTAAAGCTTCAGCGTGAAGTTCACAAATAACAAAAGGCTTTTGATTGATTGAAAAACAAACAAATAAATAATTATAGAAAATACCATATTATTATAAATGAATAATCAATAAATAAGTACCATATTTTCACACTTATAAAACACAAGATCTGATAGGGCACAGTCTCAGTTGTCGGTATATTTTCTTTTTTTGTCAATACATAGGGCGCCCGGTCGGAAAAAGCGCTAGCATAACACTAGGCTAGCGTATGTTATGCTATCCGCTAGCGTGCTTATGTTATGCTAGTCCCCTGTAAGTAGCGTGCCGGCAAGAAATAAAACCAGTCATTCAAGCAGTTAGGGCCAAAAAAATTGAATTTGGTGCACAAAAAAGGCTCACCGATCGATTAAGCCCTTCAACCATTTTAGAGAAAAGTTAAGACTTTTAGGTGCGCACTATAGGTGTGAAAATACGGTAATAAATAAATATATAATCAACAACATCAATAAGTAGGGAGGCTCATAGGTAACCACAAATAACAAGCAAATGAACATACAAATAAGTAGTCAACATAGATAAGTAGTCACATATCAAATAAGTACCCTCACATTAAAATAGTAGTCGTCAACATAGATAAGTAGGATAGAAAATGTACGAAAGTGGTTAGCAGCATATGGAATTTAAGTGCTAATACAAGATACTTTATGATTAGGTCATCATACGTTTAGGTATTCAGTTGAGTATGGTGACGACTTTTGGGATGAAAATGTCTTTGAGTTCGTTTGTCCTGGCTGTTATGTCCCGTAGCACCTGCCAGAGGGCAGCAGGTTGAAGAGGTGGAACTCTGGAAGCGTCTTGTCTTTTATGATGCTATTTGCCCTTTCTTTTGGGCTGCATTGATCACCCTCTGCAGGTTGGTCTTAAGTTACTCATTCCTGAGTACATCCCTTGATTATCGCGACTTTAATCGTAGCGAATTCACCACTTTTTTCCGCTACAAATTAATTATAAAAAAATGTTTGCAACCGGAAGATAGATAAAAATTGCATCTTAAAAGGCCATGGAAAATAATGGAAGTTTGGCTACCGCCTCTTCTTCTCCGCTGCAATGATTGGTTATAACCATACCACAGAAGAAGAAAGCAAATATATATAAATGCCTCGCGGACACACTCGCTGGTCTTTCGTGCTCCCTGCGTGTAGCGTTTAGCATTGCACACAGCAAGTGAATTCCAGCTTTCTTTGTTTGGATTTTACAATTATACACCACAATGAAAATGGCACCCAATCGTCCTGGACCACCCAAAGCTTCATTTGATGCAAAGACAAAAGCGGAAACTCAAGAGACTTCACTAGAAAAGTTGACATCTAGTGAAGTCTTTTGAGTTTATGTAGCAGCATCAGGGCTTTGGAGGTCATCTGTCCAGAAAAGTTGCCTTCTGGTGAAGTCTCTTGAGTTTGTGTAGCAACATCAGGGCTTCATAGGTCATCTGTCCAGAAAAGTTGCCTTCTAGTGAAGTCTCTTGAGTTTGTGTAGCAGCATCAGGGCTTCGGATGTCATCTGTCCAGTTTGAACAGAACTAACCAGTATAACAATGATTAGGGAAGCAATAATTCGGTCTATATCCTATGTCTGATTAATGAAGGTTTAATTTCGGCTTTTCTCCAATGAACGTAATTTCCTATTCTAACAACAATAAATGAACAAAACCAATGGTGATAAACACATGGCCTTCATGTTCTTGTAGCACCTCTGGTCAATTCGTTGTGCTGTCCATTGAGGAATATGCCTGTAATGAATAGCCAAAATTCCACAGAAACGCTTAGACAAGTGTGAGGTTAACTCATATTTTGCCATTGGTGCCAATAGGCGTCCAATCCAGTTTCATTGGGCGAGTCGCAGTTAGAGCCCATTCATTCACTGTGTTTGTCAACAGTCCATTTCCACCAGAGGTTCCACTTTAAATGGATTGCTCGTCTGGCAACTGCATTTGAACTGCACTTGAGTTTGAGTTAGATTTATTGGATAAAAGTACTATACAAATTAATGAACGTACTATGAAGACCCGAATAATAGTAGGCACTGGAATAATAGTAGGGAGTGGAAAATTCCAAATGAATTAATAATAGTAGGCACCGGAATAATAGTAGGCAGTGGAAAATTCCAAAAATAATGAATATTAGTAGTAGTAGTAGTAGTAGTAGTAGTAGTAGTAGTAATAGTAGTAGTAGTAGTAGTAGTAGTAGTACTCCGGTGCCTACTATTATTAATTCATTTGGAATTTTCCACTCCCTACTATTATTCCAGTGCCTACTATTATTCAGGTCTTCATAGTATACATGTAAAAATGTAAGATTATAGCCACAGGTTAATTCCCTTTGTGAAATTAATTGCCCACCCCTGATTTAATATTAAACCTCTTTAAAGTACATTCTTAGCGTCCAAATTACCGAAATTGTGTCGCGGGGGCAGACGGGCCGTGTGGTCGGTAATACGGACGTTGTGACTAGGTAGTTAGTCGATTTGCACCAAAACACACCTTGAGAAAATGCAACGCTTAGAAATTCACGAGAAGCGGCCAACAAGGAAGCAGCCACAATTGTAACAGCGCAAATAAGAAAAAAAAAACGGGGAGGAACGACTTTTACGACTTCGTGGAAAAAAATCTTAAACAAACTCTCAATGGAGCACAAATGAATGCAACGCTCGGCAATACATGAGGAATTCAACGAGAAGGCAGCCGAGGAAGAAGCATCCTCCATTGCAACAGGACAAATCAGGAAAAAAAACTGGGGCGAAACGAACTTTGCGACTTCGTGGGTAAAACAACGTGAAAGTGTTCACAAGTCGTGCCCACTTGGACGATATTTTTCTTGTGCATTTTGGAAACATTAAAAGTCGTCAATGTCAAAAATAGTTGTATAGTTTTATTTTCCCAAAATGTTTGTCAACCAGTACTGCAGAAGCAGTTAGGAACCAGTAGTGACTTATTAATTGGGTATACAATTACATTTCAAAGAAATCCTAAAATGTCAATGCTTATTGTTGATTAATGTTGTTGTTTGACTTCTTAGTGTGTTTATTAAATTTGTTCATGTTTGTGTGCTATCTCTAAGTTGCATCCTGGTAGCTTTCCCATGTGTTTTAACACGGGTTTGTGTATATACTTGTTATTCATTTTGTGATATTAATAAATTATTTTATGATCATTTTCTCTCATTTTTGTGTCTCTCCTATTTTTGTTACAAATTGCTAAATTTTGACCAATTTTAAAGGGTTTAGTTGTCAGATGTGTAATGACCGTTGAACGAATTAGATAATTTACATATAAACTATGCCTACTTGCTAAATTTTCAAGTTACAAAATAAGTTTTGGAACTAATAGTTGATTTTTGCCTGAAGGTAAAATTAATTTGTAACCCAAAAGCAATTTTATGGCAGTTATTGTTTATTCATTTACTTTACATTATATTTGTGTTAAATTAAGTGATTTGTCATATTATGTGTTAATGCTAGTGTTATAGATTTACTGTATTATTTGGAGTATAAATCACAGCTTAGTATAAGTCACACTAGACCAGCATGGGCAAACTACGGACCGCGAGGCATTTTCATCCAGCCCGCCGACGTTGTCCAATTATTATTTTCTTTAAGATGGCGCCGTCACGCAGAAGCCAGTGGTAGTAGCTGTGTCCACTCTTATTTGGTTTTCGTGTTTTACATCCCCTCTATCCTTTTTTAAATTATATTTTAATATTTCTTAATACATTCCTTTTTACTTTACTTTGTATGTTTCATATGTACTGTTAACGGATGCAGTTTTTTTTATATGTATCGGATCCCACGGATGTGTCCCCTGGGCCGAAAAGTTTGCCCACCCCTGTACTAGACCATGAATGTAAATTGAAAGGATAGTAAAACACAAGTTGCACGGAAGTGTTAGTCACATTTTCTTGGTAACTTTATTTGCTAAAATTCCAAACAATGAACAGACATGTAATTTAAAATGTTCATATTATTTGAACAATAAAACAAACTTCAAATTTCCTTCCCTGTGTCTTCTCGATCACAGGATCTTTTTAATTTCCCCGTGTCCATTTCGGCCGTCAGTGAGTGTACTTAGTAGAGTTCACAGCAGGGGTGCCCAAATCTGATTGGTCCTCGGGGGCCCCTATCCAGTCTGTTTTCCATGTCGAGCTGTCCAAAAGCTTGATGACTATCCTGATTATTTGATCCAGTTGTGTTGGAAGAGGGAGATATGGAAAACAGACTCCATAGGGGCCCTCGAGTGCCGGAGGTGGGCACTGTTTTTGCAGCACATTTCCATGCTTAGCCAGTATGCAAGATATTTTAACAAAATCTTATCTATAATATCTTTTGTTTTTCAGAAAGGTAGTCAGACACCAGGTATGTCCAAAATCCTTCTTTTAAATTTTTTTTCACCAATGAGTAGTAGAATTATCTAATCATGTTATGGAATGGTTTATGGAAGTGACAAATCTTCAAGATCAACAAACATTCTTAATTTTTATCTCATTGGGTGCCACTGATGATGATAATAGAGAGCCAACAAAGTAAAACTGCCTGGGATGGCAAGTGCATTGATTAATTTTCAGTGCCAATGAACTGTGGAAGGCTGCCACCAACCCTCTGGTAAAAAAAGAAAAAAATCAATCTCAATGGCAAGCCAATGAATTATTGAATCTATTCTTTACATTATGTTGTGAACGTTAAGAAAAGTATAGTATTTCACAAATACTGAGTCACTATATATGTTTAAGTCTTGTGATTTTATCGTTTAGATGGTTCTTTTATATTAACTGCATTATGATTACAATTGTAATTCTTTTTATTTTTTTAAGTTGTTGCAAGTCCAGGTGGCCCAAGTGCAGTTCGTACCAGCAACTTTGTCCTGGTTGGATATCAGAAGCTCACTGTTTCTTCTATTGGGGAAAAAATGTTTCCTTTGGAAAAGGTTGAATGTTTCATCTGATATACACTTAAATACCATATTGTTTGTCTTTAGTTGCTCATAGTTTTTACTTCATTTAGATTATATTTTTGAGACACGACCTGTTGACCGAATTGTTTTTTTAATCTCTAATTGCTCGCCAAAATTAAAGTTAAACAAAAGAAATGATGGATGGATGGATATCTATCTCTCAAGATATATATAATACCATGGATTGCCAAAGCAAATATCAGCACATACACATCAGATTGAGCACCTCTCATTAAAATTTTATATTGCGATATGCACATGAGCAATACTTATTGCAGGAACTGCGATACTTTTTTATTTACTTATTTTTATTGAACACATAATCTGGCTCTTGTATTGGGCGTATCAGTTCCTCCGGCCTATTTATCTGTGGAGCCGACAGTTTTGTCTTAACTAAGAAACAGTGACAGCTGCTGGTTGTTTGATGAATTGATCTTGGACCCTTCAAACGTCCACATCACATCTAGATGCAATTTTGGAGAACAATTTACAGTACATTACCACACCTTTAATTGTTTGTGTTTTCTCCAAAAGATCCCGTTTTTGTGTCCTTTGGAGGGTCATATCCACCTCCGGATGCTGTGCAAAGTCAGCTTGAAAGTGGAAGAAAAAGGTTTTCTGGTGAGTGCAAGTATGCTATATAATGTGGATGAACAGATTTGAAACTCTCTGGCTGTCTGAATGAATACATGAAACAGCAGAATTCGAGCGGGGTAGACTTTTTGCACCGGTGATTCGTAATATAACATAAACAATTTTAAATGAATTTGGATTATGATGCAGACACACTCAAAGATAAGTTGAATCTAACCCTACACTAAACTTAATTCTAATTTTGTTTTACATTTTTATACCATTGTTGTCCCGGCCGGGTTGGCTGTTTGCCCCGTCTCCACCCTCACTTTCACTATCGAAGGGGTTTTTGGCGTTTGTATTGCCTTCAAAATAATCCGAAAATGATGGACACAAATGTCCTCACAATAGGATAACGCACGACCACTTGCCAACGAGAAAAAGTCTTTTATCAGTGATCGCTCCCCCAACGGGAGCTAACAGGCTAAGGGGCAAAATACACTGAAAAAATGCAACGCGTCGCCCAGTGCTCGCAGAGACATTACAAAGATGGAGTTGCGACCAGAGATTACACGAGGGAGTTGCGGGGAGAGAGCCAATGCCCTTGATGTTCTTATGTGCAGCCAACAAGAACCAATATATACTATTCGTATTAGCGATTGCTCCGCCATTTTAACTGAGTGACAGAAAAAAAAAACACTGAAAAAAAATGCAACGCTCTACCCAGTGCTTGTAGATATCTGTTCTACACGAAAGAGATGCGGCAAAAAAAGAAAGTGCGCTAAAAACGATAAACAGCCTCCCATGTCTTGGCCACCTGGCTTTCTCGTATTTTGAAATTTTTCTCGTATTCAGAGATTCTTATTTGCTCGAAATTTTACTTTATCTTGAAATGCTCGTATGTCGGAGTGCTCGTAGGTCGAGGTACCACTGCTTTAAAGGAAAAGACCAGAGGTGAAAAAAAATCTAAAAAGCAGCATTACAAATGGCGTTTTTTTTTCGTTAAAAAAAAAACAAAGAAAAAAAATAGATCCTTCTTGCTTCGCAAACAACTCATCAATCGACAAGCATCACTATTAGTCTCGAAACAGCAGGATAAGATGGAGAAGCTGTTACTAAAATATTTGCTCAAAATTTGACCTGTACCTCAAATAGCTCGTATGTCGGGGAACTGGTATGTCAAGGCATTACTGTGTGTATATGTTCGTATGCATGTTAATATTTATATCTACTTCTCAAATATAAGCCGTGTTTGTAACGCAGAAATATGACAATTAAGGGTACGGCTTATATATGCACAAATTAGACTTGACATGGACAAAACTGCAAGGTGACAAAGACGAATGCCATAACAGACAATAAACAGATAAAACTCTAAACACAATTTTTTTTCGATATCTATGAATGAAATTAAAGAAAAATAAACGTATCTTGCATAAAACGTTAACAAAAACTCACTATGTCACAGTATTACTGTACAAATGACATGCTTGAATGCAAAAACGAAAGAAACAAGTAATTTACCTGTTTGTTCTATCTGCCAGGGAAAATCAGGAAGATGATGCCACCAGCTAGCGGGAAAAAAACCCTGAATCAATTTGCTTCTTCGCTAGTGTCATCAGATCGTTCTGGTGTACTGCTGTTGATATAGCAATTTCATAGTTGTGCAATCCTGCAACGGCAGATAAATTCCATAGTTCCCCCAGAAATACATCGATTAATTAGCACAACTTTTATCAATGCAAAATCATTCTGGCTGCAACAAGCATAAATGTTATCCACAGGAAAAACCCTGCACTCTTGGTCATTAGAGTACAGTAATAACCTGTTAGTTAATGTAATCACGTTTTTATTGTCTTATTTATGTGACTGTACATCGTGATTTTTACACTGAAATTTTATTTAAAGAAATGTGTGCATCGAAATCAATATCTGCCAGAATAGAATCTAATTCCAAAAAAACTGTTAATGAGTGCACAAATTATTTTCGTATTCACTCGCATATAAGCTCTCCGTGCGTATAAGCTGCACCCATAAAATTGGCTTAAAATTGTTTAATTTTACAATTTCTCATGTATGAGCCGCCTCTGATTCACAATTTTCAGCTCCATAGTCATGGTTTTAATAGGGAGTACAAATGTGTTAAGAAAAATCACTGTATGTGGTATTTCTGAGATACTGTATGAATCAAAAGGACATTATTAGGGTCGATATCACAAGGAAGTTAATATGCCTGTCTTTGTAAATGCAAAATATAAAATCATCCAATTTGAAAAACTAAATACATCTATCTTGATGAGAACCTGATGTTTTGTAATTACAAAAATTACAATTTTCCTACCGGAAGTTTAAGATGATGTAGCAGCCATATTGCTATAAATATGAGCCCAATGGTTGTCACTTTCGACCAAGGCTACTTGCGTCTGTCCAGTAGAGCACATTTAACTAAGGAAGACATCAGGGCCCTAAGTAATTTGGTGACGCCCCTTGGCAAGCACTGACAGGTACATGAGTTTTCACATTTTATGCAAGATAGGTTTTTTTTCTTGAATTTCATTCATAGCGTCAAAAAAAAAAGTTCGTTCAGCGTCTTATCTGTTTATCTTTTCTCCATTTTGAAATACATTTTCTTGCGTCATGGTGTTATGGTGTTTCGTCTTTTTCAACTTGCCGTTTTTTTTTATGTTGTCTTTTTATGCACATATGAGCCATACCCTCTATTCCATCATCAGTTTTTTGTCGACAAATGAGGCTTATATGCGAGTAAATACGGCAGTTTGTCTGTATGCTTGTACTATCTCCTGCCTACAACGCAATGTTTACATTACTGCATGCTTTCTCCAGACCATGTTTGAAGATGTCAGCGGATTTGGAGCCTGGCACCGCAGATGGTGTATTTTATCGGGAAATTGTATTTCCTACTGGACTTACCCAAACGACGAGAAGATAAAGGTATTAATGCACAGCACATTCTCATCTGATATTTGCAATAGATGGTGTTTCAAGAGAATGCACCAGAAGCGTCATGTATTTTGTCACAAATGAAAAATGTTACAAGTAGTTTGTCTTGAGTTTCAAGGTGGGTGTGTGTTTTTCGCGATTTTTCAATTATCACAGCCATGTCTTATCTAGATTATCCGTTTTCCGTGACGCACACATTGAGCCTTTGTTAAAAAAAAAAAAATCCGTTGGTTTGCTACACCATCAATCAAGAAATGGTTTGGTAAACTGGCTCGATGTTTGCCGTGTTCAAAATGCAGGTTTTTTTTTGCAGACCTTACACAGAGGCTGGTTGAAAATTCCGATGGCTTGTATTGCATAAAAACCCACAATTTATGAAGTTATTTTGGAATGAAAAAAATTTGAAAAAAAACATTCTCTCATTCTATATGCCATGGAAAAGCTACCTAAGCTATTTAGTGTCCTCTTTAAGCAATTTACGCTTTGTATTTTTTTTCAGAATCCTATTGGCTGTATCAATCTAGCCAGTTGTACCACTAAAATGGTGGAGCCTGCAAACCGAGAATTTTGTGCCCGCCCGAACACATTCGAACTTATTACAATCCGACCAAAGAGAGAGGACGACAAGGAGACTCTTGTGAGTCATTGCATGAACACCATGTGTGTTACCAAGTAAGTATACACTGTCATTGATGAATAGGTGTAAGGTTTGGCAGATTTATGATCAATCTTAGTGTTGAATTGAAGTGACATCTTAAAGTGGTGAGTTGAGGTGACGTAGTCAAATTATTTCTGTAAAATCTGAGACCTGCAGTGACTGTGAATTGACATTGGAAATTGGGAGCACAATAAATCTTTCTCCATGAATCCTAACATCGTTGCTTCCATTTGGTGTTTCCAAAAATTGCATTTCTGACTAAACTTAAGCAATCAGGAAGATACTGAGACGGACTACTGCTCTAATACCACTGGTCAATTATAAAGATATTAATTCATTCATTTTCTAAGACACTTATGCTCACAGCGATTGGGGGGTGGGGTGCTCAAGCCTATCTCAGCTAACTATGTGCACCAGGCAGGGGACACCCTGAATCAGTGGCCAGCATATTTCCTGGTTGATCGCTTTCAACAGTAAATTCTCTGCTCTGCCGGGAGCGAGCGAGCGAATCAGGCGCTGAATAGCATGTACACACGCCAAAAGATCTCCTGGGAGCCAGTATTCAGATATGCTCTTACATTGTCAATGCAATTACAAACTCACTCTCTCATGATTATAATTTTGAGAGTGAAAGATTACCTAGTTGCTCGCTTTCAACAGTAAATTCTCTCTCCCTCTCATAAGAGGGAGCGAACCCGACGACAAAACGTCCGGTCGATGGCCCGTCCGTTCTCCGAAACTTCTGGTCAACGCCCCCTCCGGGCATCAAACGTCTTTCGACAAAACGTCCGGTCACGCAATCCCTTGATGAGGCTCAACGTCGTTGAGAGAGGCCAGTCGCCGCACTGAAATTCCGAGCCACCAATTGTATCTCCTTAACTCAAAAACAGAGACTGGTAAAAACAGTAAAACCAAAGCACAAAGTCCTGTTTCTTTTTTGACAGGAGTTTTATACAGTGGTACCTTGACATACGATCTTAATGATAACTCAATTACTTGATAACTCGAGCGAACGTTTCCCATTGAAATGAACTAAAAACAAATTAATTCGTTCCAACCCTCTGAAAAAAACATCAAAAACAGGATATTGGATTGGATTTTTTTTAATTTGTTCAAATTTGCCATATATTGACAAAATAACAAATAATAGTGGTTTAATAGTTCTAAATGTGCTTAATAGAACTATAAAATTAGATGCAGAGGACAAACAGACGAACATACACATACATAGAAGCAGGTGGGGAAGGGGGGAGTATCAGGTGACTTTATCCACGGCAATGCACTCCTAACCGAACAAACAAATTTAAATTAACTTTGATTAATATATACAAACACACTTAATCATACGTTAAATGTGGCTTTACACAAAACTGAATTCTAATTCAAGACAGTGTCATGGCCACCTGGCTTGGTCGCATCTCAAAATTTTGATTGTATTTGGGGTGAATTATTCAACCAAATTTTTCATCGTATCTCGAGCATGCTGTAGGTAGAGCTGATCGTAGGTCGAGGTACCACTGTAATTTTTTGGCCCCTCTTGTCTTGGACAATGGGCACACCATGTCTCATCTACCGCAACCAGATTCAGACCATGCCCTGTTAAGGTTCAAACCAGTAAAGTTAGCACAGTGGAAAAATTTGCTTGTCATTCACTGCTTTCATAACAGGATTGACACTGTCAATATTTTTCCTTTTCTTTACAAGCAGGACATTTTTTTTTGTAGAAACACGTTTCCCAAAGAATGGGGATTGAGGGAGTTGTATTATCCGATCGTATTTTCCCTCGTCTGATCGTTTTTTTTTAACCCTTTGTAAGAAGGTTTAGTCTCAATTGAAACGGTTTCACCTTTTTTTGCATATTGGAGACAATAAAGCCAATATTAAAAGTTCCCTATAGTTTATGGCATTGCTCCCTGAACAATAATCTTTCCAATCAATATTGGAGTGGTTGCTGCTTAATTTTTTAGGTCAGAACGTTTATCTTACCTTTCTCCTCTAACGTTTCCACTGAGAGAACCTTCTTACAATGCAAAAGGTGGCTCCACATCCCCCTCTCGCCGTGCTAGTGCGTCTTTATATTGCATGTTGAGCACCCAGGCTCATGTCACCACTGTTGCTCCGCTCTGTTTCCTGTTTAGAAGCACAGTCTCCTTCCGCTAACCCCAATTCAACGCGTTTCTTAAAGATTTTTCTTTTTATGTAGTCAGCCAGATTAGCCTCATCATCCAGTTTCAATCGTGCAGTGAATAATGGCGTTTTGTATGCACTACTAAATAGGATTTCCATATTTTGTTGTCCGGTGGAACTCGTTATGCAGGCAGTGATTTCATAACGAGATATGGACCCTTTTGTTAAACCTGCCCATTATTTTGTTAACACAATTAGGGTGCCAATATCACTAAATCAATTATTCTTTATTTCAAATTGTGCACCGATATGCCGAGCACAGGTTAAGCATGCTCTGCAACAAACTTAACCCTATAAGTTTTGTACTGGCACCGTACCAAGGCCAGAGGCCGTACCAAGGCCACCATCCCCCCTATCGAGACATAGGACTTCCCATGACTCAAGACAGATTTAAAAGCAGCTCACTCAAGTAAGCTGAGGTACCATTTTTTTTCTTTTTCAGTGCTACTTTTTCATTTCGCAGAGCAGATTATTTGTTTCTCCACGTTAAGTTTCAAATGTGGAGTACTGCTTCTGCATGCTCCTCAAAAATTCCATTTGACAAAATACTTTTTTTTTCTTTTTTTCCCTAACCTGTTGTCGCCATCCCCGACAGGCTTATTGGGGATTTCAGAAATCAATTTCAAATTTCCTTTTCCACCTTGATCCTTGATTGATAGATTGTATCTTGGTGGCCAGCCAATCAAAAACACAAGACAGACAGACAATCATTCACGCTCACACTCATAACCAGGAAAATTTAGTGTTCAACCAGTCTAGCATCCATAATTTTGTTTGGCGGGAGTAAATTGTAGTACCTGGAGAAAACCCACAAATTCTCGAGGACACCAGCAATACTCCATCCACACTGGAAGGTCGGGGTCCACTCGGCTTTCATTAGTAGCTCTTACAACCATAAGGTTGATGCACTAATCATTAGTCTTTCTATTTGGGTTGTTAAACCATATATCAGTGGCTCGTACAATTTGACCACAGGTGGAAACCACCATCCCCCGTGGGGCTTCTTGGTAGTTCACCCCCTTTTCTGCTGTCCTATCAGCAATAATAATTCCAGAAGAAAATAGGTAATTAACGCATTAGATATGTGCGCTACACATCTACAAAGAGAGATAAGCAGTTCAGAAAATGAATGAATGTTCACCACAGACATTCTTAACCGGTAGAATTTGGCCCAAGGTGTTTTTGTAGTCCTGAGGCAGAGGCAACGCAGATGCTCCCAATTTATTTACTAAATACATTGGAACCCCCCGCGATGATTCCATTCAAAATCTAAACTAGCCAATGTACAGTGGGGCAAAAAGTTTTTAGTCAACCAACAATTGTGCTAGTTATCCTACTTGAAAAGAATAGAAAGGCCTGTAATTGTCACCTTGCGTAAACCTCAACTATGAGAGACAGAACATGGAAAAAACAAAAGGATATTGTTTGATTCTTAAATAATGTATTTGCAAATCGTGTTGGAAAATAAGTATTTGGTCAATACCAAAAGTTCATCTCAATATGTTAAGTACCCTTTTTTGGCAATAACGGTGGCCAAACGTTTTCTGTAACTCTTCAAGCTTTTCACACACTGTTGCTGGTATTTTGGCCCATTCCTCCATGCCGATTTCGTCTAGATGTTTTGGGGCTGTCGTTGGGCAACACAGAGGCTCAGCTCCCCCACAGATTTTCTATGGAGTTGAGGACTGGAGACTGGCTAGGCCACTCCAGGACCTTGAAATGCTTTTTACAAAGCCACTTTTTTTGTCGCCATTGCTTTGTGTTTTCATTCATTCTTTCCCTTACACAGTTCAGTCGTCCTGGTCCCTTTGCAGAAAAACAGCCCCAAAGGATGATGCTTCCACCCCCGTGCTTCACAGTGTGTATGGTGTTTTTCGGATGCAATTCAGTATTCTTTCTCCTCCAAACACGAGAAACTGGGTTTCTACCAAAAGGTTCTATTTTGGTTTCATCTGACCATAACACATTCTCAGAATCCTCTTCTGGATCATCTGAATGCTCTCTAGCGAACCACAGAAGGGCCTGGATGTGTACTGGCTTCAGCAGGGGGAAATGTCTGGCGTTGCAGGATTTGAGTCCCTGGCGGCGCATTGTGTTACTAATAGTAGCCTTTGTTACTGTGGTCCCAGCTCTCTGTACGTCTTTCACTAGGTCCCCCGTGCAGTTCTCTGATTTTTGCTCACCGTTCTTGTCATTTTGATGCCATGGAGTGAGATCTTGCATAGAGTCCCAGATCAAAGGAGATTATCAGTGGTCTTGTATGTCTTCCATTTTCTAATAATTGCTCCCAGAGGTTGATTTCATTACACCAAGCATTTTACCTATAGCAGATTCAGTCTTCCCAGCCTGGTGCAGGTCCACAATTTTGACTCTGTTGTCCTTCGACGGGTCTTTGGTCTTAGCCATAGTGGAATTTGGAGTGTGAGAGACTGGGGGAGTGGACAGGTGCCTTTTATACCAATAATTAGTTAAAACATGCTATTTTTACAGGAAACCAGCGGAGAGCCCGTTATAAGTCAGACCTCTTTGACAGCCAGAAATCTTGCTTGTTTGTCGGTGACCAAATACTTTTTATCCACTCTAATTTAGAAATACATTCTTTAAAAATCAAACAATGTGGTTTTCTCTTTTTTCCCCCCCACATCCTTACAGGCCTCTCTAATCTTTTCAAGTAGAATAACTTGCAGAAATTGTGGTTGACTAAATACTTATTTGCCCCACTGTATCTTTTTTATGTTTATTTAAAAAACGTTTGTTTATTAACATGCGCAGTGTGTTTAAATGTGTTCATACATTGACTGGCTGTTATTTTTTCAGAAATTGGCTGAGTACAGACACTAAGGGGGAGAGGAATTTATGGATGAAGAAGCTGAACCAGGTTTTAATGGATTTGCGCATCTGGCAACCAGATGTCTGTTACAAACTTATGTAATTAAAGCAGAGTGAAGAGTAAATTTTTGGTTACACCTCGTTACGATTTGCAAAGGATTTATTAGGGCTCGTGCTTTGCTTTGATAATACATCCATTTAATACTTATTTTAACATTGCAAGGCTATTGGTAAGAAGAAAAACAAAGTTAGCCAGTTACTCATACAAAAGGGCACAAAAAAATACTGCATTACGTATATATATCAAATATTGATTTGCTATTTGACTTTTTCTGCTTTAACAATTGCCTGAAGTGTGTTTTGTCGGATTCGATGCACACACTTTGAACCTGAAAACATTTACAATCTGCCTTGTTCACACTACAAAACTATTTTATACATATTCAAACTTTAACAGGAGAATTAGCTTTTAAGCACACCTTTTTTACAATGTGACATCACTTTCTATGAATTCAAATTCTGTGAATTGGTGTTTGCTAAAATAAGTGTAACTTTATATGATTCAACATTAAATATCGAATTTGGGCAGGAAGTTGGGGTTTTCGATTCCATATCAAGACCGAATGAGTTCTTTGTAGTTTTAAGAACGAAAAAATGGGGCACCCCCTTGTCTTTTATAGTGTGTAACAGACATACATTGGCTTTTCTACTTAATTAATTTGTTTTATGTTTTAAGTGACTAAAATATATCTTTTCTTTGTTAATAAACTCACACTTGGAAAGAAAATGTTGTTCACTATTACTTACTCACGGTTACAACTGATTTCAGATCACAATGTATTTTCCATCATTGGTAACACTTCAATAAATGCATCCTTTGATTTAAAAATAAAAGGTGATTATTTTTATTTTTTAACAAGAAATGAATAAATAGATTCAAGATGGCGGCGCACACGGGTGCAGCATCTCTTTGCGCTCCAGTTTGGTGCTTTGTTTCCTCAGTCTTATTGTTATTTACATCCACAATGACTGGTGCTGCAGTAACACTCACTGTTCTCCTGATGTAGAGCTCTTGGCTCTTGGCGATGGAGTCCTTATTGTCGCTGGTGACTTCAACCAAGCATGTTTAAAGGCTATTCTGCCTGTGTTTATCCAGTATGTGAAGTGTCACACCCGAACAGACAAAACTAGACCAGGAGTGGGCAAACTTCGGCCCGGGGGCCACATTGACTTTAAAAAATTTGACAGATGGGCCGGGTCAGCACAAGATACAATACATATAAAAAACTGCATCCGTTAACAGTACATATGAAACATAAACCGAAAAAAGGACTAAAGTATTTATATACTCATCTCATCATAAAAGTATAAAGTACAAAGTAAAGTAAAAAGGAATGTATTAAGACATTAAAATATAATTTAAAAAAAGATAGAGGGGCTGTAAAACACAAAAAACATAAGAGCGGACAGTGCTACGGCCACTGGCAGATGGCAAGAAAACATTATTTGGAAATGTCGGGGGACAGGACGGATTAAAACGCCTCGCGGGCCGTACTTTGCCCATGTATGCTATAGACCGTGTTTATTCTAACATTAAACATGGTTATAGAGCCACACCCCTCCCTCACCTTGCAGAATTCTACCATCTCTGCCTGTCCCTCACCCCCTCATACATCCCACTCCGAAGGCTAACAAGGCCAGAAATAAAGATAATAAAACCATGGCCCAAGGATGCCCTTTCTCAGCTGCAGAATAGTTTTTCCCGCACCATTTGGGAACTTTTTGAGCACCACAACCTCCAGTACTACACGGACACTGTACTTTCCTATATCAATGTATGCTAGTATGGACAATCCCTGTTTATAAACATATCCGTGTTTTTCCTCATCAAAAAGGCTGGATGACCAGTGAGACACAGGCACTCATTAAACGGTGTAACATTGCCTTCAGATCAGGGGACAAGATACAATACAGCGCTACCCGAGCAGAACTGAAGAGAGGCATTAAAAAGGCCAAGGCAGCATATACAGTGTTCCCTCGCCACTTCGCGTTTCAGCTATCGCGGACTCAGCTTCGCAGATTCTTTTTCAGGAAAAAAAAAAAATAACAAATGTATAGATATTAAATTGAAATTATAAATTACATCATTTTACAATAGGTGAAAACAAAATATTCAATAAGAAATAGTAATTGCATCAAAAAAAAGGCCAAAGAAATGGTCAATAACATGGGGAGAGTTCAGGAATCGCATTGATGACGTCATGGCTGTTCTAGGCGCATCTTCACCGCCCAAAAAAAACGATGTTCAAAACTCCCAATAACGATGTTTCTTACGTGCAAAAAAAATGCAGGAGATCCTCCATCCGGACTACTATGTTTTTGCTTGGTGGCGCTTTTGTGCACGTGTTACACGTTTCTTTAAGCATTTTTGAAGGGGCACGATTACTTCGCGGAAACGCAGCTATTGCGGGGGGTCCCGGTCCCCATTAACCGAGGGAACACTGTATAAGGAAAACTGAGGAGCACTTCAGAGTAAAAAAACACAAAGAAGATGTGGCAGGGAATACGACACATTAACAACTAAAATGACAATAATGTGTCTGTTAACACAGATGCCTTACTAGCAGAGGAACGGAACAGTTTCTTTGCCCGCTTTGAGACTGATCAATGAGATTCAGTCTCAACACATCCAACACTTTGCAGCAGTACACTGAAGCTTCAGGAACATGAAGTGAGACGGGTACTGTGGACTGTGAACACCAGGAAGGCTGCTGGCCCTGACAATACCAGGGAAGGTGCTCAAAGCCTGTGGTGACCCGCTGACTGGGGTTTCCACAAATATTTTCAATTGTTCCTTGTAACAATCTATCATCCCCTCCTGCCTGAAATCTCCCACCTAAAAGCCAACCTGAATGACAGCCTGAATGAAGTGCTTTGTAAAGTTGGTTGCCCGGCACATTTTAATACTATCAAACATCATAACCACTAGTTTTTTGTTACTCTGTTATTAGATGGCAAATTAGAACAAATAAAAATGTTTTTTTCATTCCAATATCCAGTTTTTGGTGTTTTTTTTCAGAGGGTGTGAACGAATTAATAATTTGTATTTAGTTTATTTCTATGGGAAAAAGCTCGTATCTCATGGTACCACTGTACCATGTCTTGAGCAGTTTTGTTTTAAATATTAAAATCCTTATTATCTATTGTTACAGTAAAGAGAATTAATAAACTATTTGAGACAGTTGTATGACACCTGTTTTGGCTAAGTAGGTTGCTTCATATTTTATTTAATTGTTCAGTGTTGAAGAATCCAAAACGAGCAAATGTGACACATTTCAGAGTTTACACTTGTACAGGTACATTATCCTTTATTAAAAGCATTCTATTTTACCTAGATGCTGCCATTAACAAATGCATAATTTGAATCAACACTAAAAATGGAAAACATTTTAAAACTACACATCAACATTTTAAAACAAGACCATTGTATAAAAAAGAGATATATAAAATATGGGGTGTTAAAAGTAATTCCATACAAGGGGTGAATTGTGGCATTGTGGACTCAGTCAAACATGTCATCATGATCGTTGTCTGACTCAGCAAAGTACTTGAAATCTTTCTTTGCACGTCCTGGCCGGAAAGGAGTGTTCATAGTACACTCACTGTTGGTGTCATCATCATCCACTGGAGAATTCTGAGACTTCTGTTCCCAACCGAAGGAAAAACAATATCACTGAAACTACTGCATTAAATAGTAAACAAAAACATTTGAGAACATTTACTGAGGAGAGATCACATACAAACATTCGGTATGTCACATATAAATTCTGTTATCAATTGTAATGTTCACAAATTGTTTATCTCTCTCTCTCTCTCTCTCTCTCTCTCTCTCTCTCTCTCTCTCTCTCTCTCTCTCTCTCTCTCTTTCTCTCTATCTCTCTATCTCTCTATCTCTCTATCTCTCTATCCCTCTATCCCTCTATCCCTCTATCCCTCTATCCCTCTATCTCTCTATCTCTCTATCTCTCTATATATATAAACAATTTCACATACAAAAATCAATAACAGATATAGAGATTATACATTTTAAAACAGTCTTCCTGTGGTACATTCCCCTTACCATTGCTAATAAAGAAGGTGCATTTTATCTAAAGATTATGTCTATAAGAGGAGAGGCTGGTTCTGGGAATGCAAAGTTATGGAGGAAGATGCGTTGTTCATTAAGTAGTCCTAGAAATATTTTCACCTACTATTTAATTGTTTCTATTCTTGAAGAGGAGGACCACCAACAGTGTCTCCTAATGCAGAGGCATTGGTCCTGATGCTCAGGGAAAGTTGTACAACAGCCCCATAACATTGAGTCATTACACAGTTTCATTGTTGATGGTGCACTGCATTCCCTCTTAATGTTTCTTCAGCATGGCAGCATTTCTAATAATTGTTGCAAATTAGGTGGGTACTGAACATCTCACAGCCCCAGCCAGCTGCATAACTATGCATACATGGAAAATGGCCTTTTTCGATGTAATTTCTAACTGTAAATGTTGCTTCTCTCAGGATTAAGTTGAGAATCTGATGGAAGTGGGAGATCTGCCTCTTTCTTTACTCGATTCTCTAAAATAATCACCAGCAATTAAGAGGAAATGTTTTTTGTCTCTTTTTTTGGGAGCTGGAGATTTATTGGAGTTCGCTAAACTAGTGCACGTGTTATATCGGCTGATTCGGTGGTCTGCATTTTCTTCATTGAGCTATTTGAGGTCTGCTAAGAAGGCAAGGTAGCTGGAGTGCTCTGGTAAGGGCTGTTCATTCCTATAAGATTGCAACAAGGCCTTGGTTCCCATTGTCGCCAGTAAGTCATACATAATTTTTATGCACACCCAGTCGGTGTTATGCAAACCCAAAGAATCTCATCCCTGCAATTTTGAGATGTTCTGTTGGATTTATCAAATTTATTATTTTTATTTTATTATTATTATTTTTAAAAGTTGTTCAGATACTCACCCTGGCTAACAGTTTTGCAGATTTCTTCACTGGGCTGTAGTCATCATCCTCACAGTCAATTTGTACTCTCTTTCTTCCTCCTTTGGCTGTAAACAAAAAAAAGAAAGAAAAAAAAGAAACACAATTCAAGACACCAAAATGTCGTGTTTTTATGCGCATATAAGCCGTACCCTCGATTCTGCTCTAATTGTGATATTCTTAAAATACAGTGAGTCATATGGTTTCACCCTCCTTTGTTTTCAAGTTACACTGTCAAAATTAAAGAATTAGTGCCTATTGGAGTGTCCCAGACTGTTGTTAGAGATCAGTGTTATTTTTTTTAAATTTTTTTACATGTGGTCAATAATTAAGAGGGATGAGCACCCCAGTCATCATCTTTTGTCCGACAAAAGCGGCTTATATATTCTGGCATAAGAGGTGATTTCAACGATTTTTTTCACCAAAAAGACAGACTCTGTAATGGAAACCAGATGCTCTGATTTGACTTTGGACACATACACAAACATTATTTCTTTGTAATGGACACACCCCATCTCATTGTCTGAACCGCTTTATCCTAATTAGGGTCTCTTGGAGCCTATCCCAGCTGAATCCAGGCCAGAGGCAGGGACTGGATTGGTGGCCAGCGATCGCAGGGCACAAGGAGACGGACAACCATGCACACTCACACTCATACCTAGGAGCAATTTGTCCAATCAGCCTACCATGCATGTTTTTGGAATGTGGAGGAAACCGGAGTACGCGGAGGAAACCCACGCAACATATAAACTCCACACAGGTGGACGTGACCTGGATTTGAACCCAAGACCCCAGAGCTGTGAGGCCGACACAAGGACACGCCTTTTCTTCCATAATAAAAGGGGACTCAGCGCGCTATCATTTGGGAAAAAATGAAGACAGAGGAACGTAGGTTTTTTCCCCAACAGAACGAGAGTTTGCCTCATCTTTTCTTATGCTTTTACAAAATGTTAAATTGGAAAACTTAACAGATGGTGTGAATTTGAATTGGAAATTTGGTACTTTTCAAAAAATGGTTGCTTAAACAAAACTTTAAGTGGCAAATGTTTGGATTTCGGGAGTTAAGGAGGATGTCAGGAGTCCAGGAGTTTGATCACTATGCTATTTAATTTCATAAAACCCCTGGCATATTGTACTTTGCATATGTATATAATGTTTTTATTTAATATTTGTTAGCATTTGTTTTATACATTAATGCTAGGTCTGTTTTGAATTTAATTGTTTTATTTGTTTTTGGCAGGAGGGTACCTTTATCTTCCCTTTTTTCTTTTTGTTATATCAGAGATGGTGAGCCTAAATCAAAAGCTTTATTGTGTACCGTCATGAATCATTTGTTCCATATCTTTAGAAACTGTCTCAACAGATGTCCAAGTTAAGACCCAACAGTATTTGATTTCAAATCAGCCATGTTCCTTTGTAACTGAAACCCCTCCACTTATATTCAAATTAACGCCCACTTTGGGCGGAGGTAATGAAGGCTTTAAAAAAATGGGGTCAGCACAAGAGTCTTGCCTTTTCTCTTGCTAATATCAAGAATTGGCCATGCAAACTTCAATAATTTCTTTTCTATATTTTGTCACTTGTCTCACCAAATCTTTCAGAACAAAGAAAAGAATATCCTTCGATATATCTCTGTATGATTTATTTTTTGGAAAATGTCGGCGAGCCGGATTAAAAGGCCTAGTGGGCTGTAGTTTGGCCATCTCTGGGTTATAGTGTGTGTTTTAATAAAGTAAGGTTTGTGGTGTTGTAGGAACCTAAGTCAATCATAGAACGATGGCTCCTTAAATTCAAAACCAATTTTTTTTCTTTACCTTTTAGTGCTCCTTTCTTGGATCCAGTGTCAGAGTCAGAATCCAAGGTTGATTTATCTGGCTTCTTTGCTTTTGATGTGGCTGTCTTAGGTTTAGGAACTGCGTTAGATGGGTTCTTAGATCCTACAATTACAATAGACAAACCTTTGTAAACATTTTCTAATGTCAATCTGCCAGCATGGGTGATAGGTCAAAGTTACTGCATAATCATTTTTCAATCTATCGAATTGAGAAACTGCCCAATAAAATCAGTCACATCTAACAGTTATTAAATTGACGAAAATACTAAATACTTCTTTACATTAACGAAAATGCTGATTTGCTTAATGTGTAGTTTTTAAATAGGTCAGCAAACAATGAATAACAATTTAATTATAACTGAAAAGACCAATTCCCATGAAATTATTAACCTGAAGAAAACAGAAAGCCATGCATCCAAAAAAAAATGCCTAATCGGCCTATGTCATGTTAATTATTCAGCTCCAAATGGGACAATTACAGAAGTGCCTTTTCCACCTCTAAGATAACTTTTTCATGACACTTTGCAAATGGTGTTCACCCTTTAGGCCAGGGGTGGCCAACCAGTCAGAGACCAAGAGCCACATTTTTTACCGTGTTACCGCAAAGAGCCACATTTTTTACTGTGTTACCGCAAAGAGCCACATCACACAGATTTATTGTAAATGTCACACACCAGCATAGTAATGACATAAATTGACTCCTACAGCACTAACAGCACAGGCCAGTCATTATCAACAATGAACATTGTGTGTGCACTGTCTCACACAGACAAACTCTCAGTTCAACCAAGTCCACAAACAAAAATATAATAATTTACAATAGCGTTTTTCTTTTTCTATGCATGTTACTTAGTGGGACTTCTGTCATAAAATCAGCGCCTATTTTTGCGCAACATTCGCTCCTTGTGAGCTGTCATTTATTATGAATGGCTTTTCGCTAGTTAAAAGCCATTCATAATAAATGACAGCTCACAAGGAGCGAATGTTGCGCAAAAATAGGCGCTGATTTTATGACAGAAGTCCCACTAAGTAACATGCATAGAAAAAGAAAAACGCTATTGTAAATTATTATATTTTTGTTTGTGGACTTGGTTGAACTGAGAGTTTGTCTGTGTGAGACAGTGCACACACAATGTTCATGCGAGGCAGACCAAGGCGAGAGTGCTCAGCCGGGAGCAGCCAATAGGAGAGCGAGGTGTACACCCACGTGGTGGGCGCGCTTGAGCACTCTCGCCTTGGTCTGCCTCGCAGGGGGTGTGGCTTTTTCAGCCGACGCTCGATCTTTGGGATACTTTTTGTGTGCGCGGCGCCGTTCATTGTCGCTTCTGGTTCACGGGAGCTCTCCCACTCTGTTAAAAACGTTTACTCAAATGACCTTGCTCCTACTGGGAAACTTTGAGGTATTTTCATCCCAAGCACATGCGCATTGGACGAAAATACCGTATTGAACTCAAGCGAAGCGCACACGCAAAAAAAAAATAAAACACAAATACAAACTTTGATATGGACGTAAGAGCCGCATGAAACCGGGCAAAGAGCCGCATGCGGCTCGCGAGCCGCGGGTTGGCCACCCCTGCTTTAGGCACTATTTGTTAGGATTAGCTTGTTAATGTTTTTTTCCATTGCTTTCTCCCTGTGTTCTGATGTTCGTTTCCCCACTCTTGTTTGTCCCTCCTGTCTTGCTATTGCGCTCGTGCAGCTGCGTGTCATTTCTAATTAGTTTCTGTTTTGTCTATTTAAACCCCATTCTATTTAAATGTTGGATCATCCACTTTACTTCCCTTACCATGTGTCTGCATTACCCTGTTCCTCGATTACCCCGCCCTCGCCTGCTTCCTTGCGATTGGTTCCTATCCCTCGTATCCTCGCGTCAACATCTCCCCAAAGACGTAACAGTATTAATTTTGGATACGGGCTAGTGCTCCTATATTATTTTAACATGGACCGACCTAGTTGTCCCCCCCAACTCAAAAATATTACAGGAATGAATGACATGCTGTTAATAAGATCAAGCGGCAGACAAAGTTCACTGTGGTACCCTATGTTGTTAATACAGTGGTACCTCGAGATACGAGCTTAATGTGTTCCATTATTGAGGTCGTATGTCGATTTACTCGTATCTCAAATTAACATATCCCTTAGAAATGAAATAAAAACAAATTAATTTGTTCTAACCCTCTGAAAAAACACCAAAAACAGGAAATTGGATTGGAAAAATATTTTTATTTGTTTTAATTTGCCATCAATTAACAGAGTAGCAAATAACTATTGGTTATGATGTTTAATAGTACAGTGGTACCTCAACATACAAGCACCCCTAAATACGAGTTTCGAGATACGAGTATAATTTTGAGCAAATAATTATTTCGACACGAGAAAAATTTTGAGATGCGAGAAAGCCAGGTGGCCAAGACATGAGGCTGTTTATCATTGTAGCGCACTGTATTTTTTTTGCTGCACCTCTTTCGTGAATAACAGATATCTACGAGCACTGGGCGGAGCGTTGCATTTTTTCAGTGTTTTTTTCCGTCACTTAGCGCAAATGCCGGAGCGATCGCTAATACGAACAGTATATATTACTTCTCGTTGGCTGCTCATAAGAACATCAGGGGCACTGGCTCTCTCCCTGCAACTCCTCGTGTAATATCTCTGTTCGCAACTACCTCGTTCCCACACGTCTCTGCGAGCAGTGAGCGGAGCGTTGCATTTTTTCAGTTTCCCCCCCCCCCCCCCCCCCCTTAGCCTGTAAGCCTGTAGCTGAGCAATCGCTAATTCAAGAATACTTCTCGTTGGCAAGTGGTCGTGCGTTATCCTATTGTGAGGACATTTGTGTGCATCATTTTCTGATTATTTTGAAGGGAATACAACAGCAAACCCCATCGATAGCGAATGTGAGTATGGAGGCGGGGCAAACAGCTAACCCGGCCAAGTTGTGACCAGGGTGGTATTGGTCCCTAACAATGTCATCCAGTGAGGGCAGAGAGCAGCCGACGATCTTCTGGGCAGTGTTAGTCACTGCCTGCATGACCTTTCTGTCTGCTACCATGCTTCCAGCTTACCACACTGTAATGCAGTATGCTCTCCATAGTGGCTCAATAGAAGGTTACCAGAAGCTTTGAGTCAAGTTGTTCTTTCTGAGTACCCTCAATGTGTGAAGCGAGTATAGACTTTCAAATTCCTGGGGGTCCATATGACTGCTAATCTCACTTGGGTGGTCAAGAAGGACTACTTAGGAAAAAGCAACTAAACACCAACCTGCTGGTGATCTTCTAACGGTCAGCCATTGAAAGCATGCAGACCTACGCAGTGTCAGTGTGGCACTCAAGCAGGAAAGAAACCGAAAGGAAAATACTGCAGAGGGTAATCAAAATGACTCAAAAGATTAAAAAATGTGTCCCCTTCCTGCCCTGTCCAACATCTACAAATCCAGGTGCCTAGCAAGGGCAAAGAAGCAACCCCCCCTCTCTCTGTGCCTCTCTCCCCCCTCTGCAAAATCAGTCTAATTTTAGTACAATTAAACACATTTTAGTACTATTAAACCACTAGTTATTTGTTACTTTGTTGATAGATGGCGAATTAGAACAAATAAAAATGTTTTTCCAATCCAATATACTGTTTATGGTGTTTTTTCAGAGGGTTGGAAAAAATTAATTTGTTTTTAGTTCATTTCTATGGGAAACGTTCATTTGAGTTACGAGTAAATCGACATACGAGCTCAGTCCTGGAACGTACCGTATCTGGAGGTACCACTGTATTTCTGTATTGTGTTGAGGATGAACCACCACCTTCCAGTGCCAAAATCATTTTATTGTTTTTATAAATAACTTCAGATTTGAGTTTGTTGTTTTTTTTTTTACCTCCCCTGCCAGGTCTAGGAAATCCACATTTTGCATACTATAATTTGAGCAAATCTTAATACATTCAAGATGATGACCACACCTGTCAAGAGAATTCAAATTTGAGAAAAAACATTTTCATATAAGAATTGGACTAATCAAAGTAGGTTCGTGCACAGTTGGGAGAAATGATTGATTTGTGGATTGATTGATTCTATCTGTCCCCATGAAGAAAACATGAGTAATTGTGAACTAACTCCTAAAAACATACTTCTATCCTTGCTTTAGTGCAGGGGTCTCAAACTCGCGGCCCGCGAGCCAACTGCGGCCCCCGGGACGATAATTTGCGACCCGCGTCTTAATATGAAAGATTAATGTACGTGCGGCCCGCAAGATTGATATAAATGACAGTTGTTGTGCTCAGAGCTGGATGAACCAATCACGGTGAGGTATACGGCTCCAGAGGGTGGGACATTGGCTGGGCTGTCCAGTGCCTCGCTCACTCACTCATTAATTCCTCCAATCAGCTGGGCAGAGGGGAAGCCGTGAAGCCGATCACTCCGCTCGGCTCAGAGAGCTGCCGTAATCCAATACGATCGGAGAGCGAAAGTGCGCATGTGCCACAGACCCGCGCGACTGAAAGTTATAAATTCAATCCGAGACTCATTCCAAGTGTAAACACATATTACAGTTCCAAAGATGTCTGTTTCAAAGCCTGCCGTGAAGAGAAAGGTCAGTGATGAGCACGTTTCAAGAAAAAGTGGGGAGTGCAATATTTCTTTGTTGAGCACCGGGGCACACCGACGTGTCTCATTTGCACTGAAAAAGGAGCGGTGCACATGGAATACAATTTGAAACGTCATTATACTACGAGACATGCTGAGGAGTAATAAAATATCAGGGAGATGAGAGAGCCTACCAGGTTGACAGTCATAAAACACGTCTTCTGAGGCAACAGGATTTCTTCAAGAAGACTACCAAAGAAAGTAATGCAGCAGTCGAAGCTAGCTATGCCGTTTGTGAGCTGATTGCTAAAGCAAGAAATCCATTCACAGAAGGTGAATTCATCAAAAAGTGCATATTACAGGCTGCACATATTGTCTGTCCAGAAAAGAAAAGTTGGTTCAACCACACTAGCCTTTCTGCCAACACCGTGGTAGAGCGCATTTCTGACCTGTCAAGTGACATTTATGATCAACTGTATGAGAAAGCGCAATGTTTCAGTGTATATTCAGTGGCTCTTGATGAGACCACAGACATCACAGACACTGCCCAGCTCGCAATATATGTCCGTGGTGTTGATGACAATTTTGAAGTGATGGAGGAGTTGCTCACAGTAATTCCAATGCGTGGCCAGACCACCGCTAAGGAATTATTTCACCAGCTGTGTGATGCCATTGAGAATGCCGGTTTGCCATGGAAGAGCTTTGTTGGAATAACAACTGATGGAGCCCCATCAATGATTGGGAGGAAGAATGGGCCATGTGCCTTTTTGGGAGCACATATTTGTGTGAGAAGCTCTTCTTCACCATGAACTTCAATAAGTCCAAGTATAGGTCCAGACCTGATGAGCATCTTCAAGCTCTATTGAGGGTCTTCACTACTTCCTCCCTCAAGCCAAATGTGGCTCAGCTATGTGAGAAGCGCTGCCAGGTCTCTAGCAGCAAGAAGTAAGAGAAGCTCTGTCCAGAATATTTAATGTTCAATGTTCCATTCAAGTTCAGTTAGTTAAAATTTAAAGAGCTGTTAAAACACTTTTGAAACTTTTGAATAAAAATAATTAGTTTTCTCTACTTAGCCAGCCACTGTATATCTACTGTATGCTCATTATTATTTTTTTATTTTTTATTACTGATTGTTTTATTTTTTATCCATCTTTAAGTTAATTTATTTAATTCATTATTTTTCATAAAAAAATAAAGATATTTGATAACGTTGAAATGTTTTATCAGCGCTTTTCTTGTGGAAATCCTGATGCGGCCCAGTCTCACCCAGACTCTGCCACTAGCGGCCCCCAGGTCAATTGAGTTTGAGACCCCTGCTTTAGTGGTTATCTCCTTGTAGTATCCAAGTTGGGAGGTGCTAACTTGTTAACAGAGAAACATGGGTTTAAGATCATGGCTGTACGAAATAAAAAAAGGAAATTCCATAGGTATGAATGAGCAATCAGTATGTGCACTGCGATTAGCTGGTTACTAATTCAGGTGTTAAACTCCTGGGCTTCAGTTCACCATCCACCAGAGTGAGGGTAAGTAGTACAAACAATGGCAGACGTATGCATAATTTTGGGGTAAATGGCTTGTGTCATACAAGTAACTCATATGTCATTTGTATGATGAGAACAGCCACCCGATGGTGCAGTAGTTCTTCCGTCAGCGGTCAGTCTGGGCTTGATTACCACTCGGTGGCAGTGTGATTCTAAGTGAGAGTGGTCCTCTGTGTCCCTGTATGCCCTATTACCGACTGGCGGCCAGTCCAGGATGTAGTCTGCCTTTCGCCCAAAGACAGCTAGACATCAACAACCCCCGCAACCCTTTCAGGGATGGGCGGTGTGGAACACAAATTAATGAATGAATGATGAGAACAACATTACCACTCACCACTGTCATTGCTTTTTTCTGAGAAGAGAGATTTGGATGTCTTGATTGTTGTTGTCTCTTTCTTTTTGGCCACAGCCGCAGACCTAAGGTAAAAAAAAGGATGACAATATAAACCAAATTTGATTACATTGTTTCCGAAAATATTGAATAAATCTATCTGTGAGAATCTGAGAGGCAACACCTTGCAGATCGTAGGGCAATTTCACCAGGGGTCGTGTCACATGAGAAAGCTTGTTGTACACTGTGTGACTCTTTCAACTCCCCGCCAACAAAGAAAATTTACAGGTTACAATAACCGCTCCATTGTATTGCTCTTCCAGATATCTTCCGCTGGGCCCACTAGACAGTGCTCGGACGTTTGGTCGCTGGTCTTTGGGTCGCCGGTCCTTTGGTCGTCGTTAGGGTAATGGTTGTCAAATGTACTTAGATATTAAACCCTAACTCGAACCCTAACGGAGACCAACGGGGACTAAAAAAGCGGCGACCAAAAGACCAGCGACCAAACGTCTGGTCACGGGGCTAGACAGGTGGATGTGCATGTGACCCAATCTCAGGTCCAGCATCAGACGGGTTGACCAACATGAGGTGTGACTCATCACCAAACTGGCCTACTTAAGACAGCTTGAGCTTGACCAAGTCGCTGGATTGTTCCTATTAGTTCACTGTTAGTACCTTCTGGAGAAGAAAGGGTTAGGTGAAAGTGTGAATGGCGATAGGTGAGTGCAACAATGATATGTAATATATAGTGGGCCTTAATCAACCGACATACTTTGTGTCATGGCACATAATTCTCAAGTGATACTAACGATTAGATTAGATTAGAACTTTATTTCATCCAGTATTCCCTGAATTCCCTTGGTTGCAGTAGCAAGACCATAGCAAGCACAGACCAAGAAGACATTGTAGACTGAGGTAAAAAACTGGAGCCACACACTGGAAGTCCACAAGGTGGGCACCTTCTGCAGACTGAGTCTAAGGTTAAATATGCAGAATCACTCTTTCATGCTGATCCGCACAGTCCTTCAGTAGTCTGGATCTGATCATCTTCCTTGCCTAGATCCTCCGAAGATGTCCTATCACCCGATCAGCAGCAGCGGAGAGGCTGGTGGGGGCTTCAAACCACACAAGCACATTCCCGTTGCAGCCCGGCAAGCACCGACAGCTCCTCCATCTGACTGGGGAGAGAGATCATGCTCCCATAACAATGATAGAATACCCGGTCTGGAGCTTCGCCTCTTCTCCCGGCAATATCGTCCACAGCTATTCCCGCGTAAATGACAGGAGGCACTGCTGAACGGCTACAAATACATCTAGGTATAGCACAAAGAAACCAAGCCATGCGACGGGTGGAGTTGAGTCGCAAAGGTCACAAAACAACAAAGCACAAAGCATAGTATATGGGAAAGCATTAGGAAATATAAAACTGCAAATAAAAAAGATAGAAAAGCAGCAAAACCATAAAACGAGCTACCACTACCGGCTGCCACTTGACTGAGGCCATAGGTTGCAGTAGCAAGAACAGTTACAGACACAAGAAAAAGACAGTAGCGCTAGATAAAACTGGAACCACACACAGGAAGTCTACCACAAGGTGGGGACCCTCTGCAGAGTGAGACTGAGGTTGGAAATATGCAGAAACACTCTTCCAAGCTTATCCACACAGTCCCTCAGTAGTCTGGAGCTGAACAATCAACAGTAACAGTACAACACTCCCTATACTCCCTTTCTGGCCTGGTAAAAGCTGACAGTTCTTCCATCTTATTGAGGAGGGATATTAAACTCCTGATACTCCCTTTCCGGCCTGGTAAACGCTGACATCTTATAGGGAAGGGATATCAAACTCCCGATACTCCCTTTCCGGCCTGGTAAACGCTGACATCTTATAAGGGAGGGATATCAATTTCCCAATAATAATAATAGATGGAATGATTGGTCCGAAGCATCACTTCTTCTCCCGGTACTTTTGTTCAGTTCCGCATTTCCAGTGGCATTGCGGTGTTGCTCTTTCTGTTGCGCATTGTTCAAAGCTGATCCCATGTGTATGACAGCAGAGTCATGGCTAAATGGTTCCAAAAAAGAACTAGCAGATACAAACTAAGCTAACAAATAAAGTTGTAAAATCATTTAAGAAAAATATATAAAGTAGAAAAGTAAAGTACGAAGGAATGTATTAAAAATATTAAAATGTGATTAAAAAAAGATAGAAAGGTTCTAAAATACTAAAACGAATGAGAGCAGACAGAGCTACTGCCACCGTCTGCCGCCTGATGGCGCCATCTTGAGAATAGTTTGTGGAGGCTTTCGTGATCCAGGCTTTCTGGTTGCTCATACAGTTGACAGAGAACAAGGCGTTGTTCTTATTTTTTACAGCAGGAGGACAGTCAAACTTGTATAATAATGCTGATTTGATTATGAAGCCAGCAGCATTCCCTCACACAATAATTTGCACTTCAGTTCGTCTTTGAATAACAACGTCCGCTAAGATATCCTTATCCATGTTAAAAACTTGCTCCAACCATTCCCTTGAATTATGTGAGGGAACTCTTTCTCGACAAGCCGCCTCGTGGTATACAGGTTCACTCGTCTGACTTCAGTGCAGGCAAGCACGTGCTAGATTCCAGCTGGTGGCGGTATGATTGGGAGTGCGGATGGTGCTTTGTCTCTGCGTGTGTCCTACAAATTGATTGAGCTCGGTCTGATTGTGAAATAAAGATATGCGACCAGTCTAGGGGGTAGTCTGCCTTTCGCCCGAAGACAGCTGGGTTAGGCCCCAGCAACTTTTTGGGCGGCCCGGCGGGTGAGTGGTTAGCACGTCGGTCTCACTGTGGGGAACCTGGGTTCAAATCCAGGTCGGTCCACCTGTGTGGAGTTTGCATGTTCTCCTGGTCCTGCGTGGGTTTTCTATGGGTAGTCCGGTTTCCACCCACCTTCCAAAGACATGCATGGTAGGCTGATTGGACACTTTAAATTGTCCCTAGTTATGAGTGTGAGAGCAAATGGTTGTTTGTCTCCTTGTGCCCTGCGATTGGCTGGCCACTACTTCAGGGTGTCACCCCGCCTCTAGCCTGAAGTCAGCTGGCATAAGCTCCAGCATGCCCCGCGATCCTATTGAGGATAAAGCGGCTCGGAAAATGGGTTAGGGTTAACCTCCCACTCTGCCAGTCAAAGAGGCTCACCCGCGGAACTGGAATTAGGCTCAGATTACGGTTAATTTCATCCATCAGGAGCAAAGCTATCGTAAAATGTCTTGGCTTTGGTTCTAATCGTGTTAGTATCCAGAGCTGGGGTAGGCAAACCGGTCCTCGAGGGCCGCTGTGGGTGCAGGTTTTTGTACCAACCGATCCAACACAAACAGTTCAACCAATGAGGTTTCTGGTGAAACAAGAATCACCTGACCACCATCCACTGATTGCACTTCTAAGATATCAGATTGGTGGAATGTTTCCTCTTATAGGTTGTAACGAAGACCCGCACCCATAGCGGCCCTTTCTGGAATAGTTTTTCATCTCATGAAACCAGCTCTCAAAATTATATTCATGAGAGTTTAATATTTAAATATCTACTGTTTTCAACAGGACTTAGATTTTAAACTGTTTCTCATGAATCTAATTTTGAGAGCTGGTTTCAACAGTAAACTCTGTCACTATTTGACCAGCGACCAAAAGACCTACGACCAAATGTCCGGTCACGGTGGTAGGCTGGTTGAACACTAAATTGCCTCTAGGTTGGAGAGTGAGTGTGAATGGTTGTCTTTCTCCTTGTGCCCTGCGATTGGCTGGCGCCCAATTCAGGGTGTCCCCCGCCTCGTGCACAAAGTCAGCTGGGACAGGCTCTAGAACCCCCCTAAAACCCTTACGAGGACAACTAGTTAAGAAAATGAATGAATCAAACAAAAACATTCTATTCTTACATAGTTTTTTGGTTTTGGCCAGAGTTTGAGTCGAGAAGGTAATCAAAGTAAGCATCTTGGTCACTGTGGTGCTCCATCACTTCAGGTACACTGGGTTTATCTTTAATTCCTGTTATTGGAGAAGAGTCTACATTTACATCATCTTCGTAATCTTCATTGTCCTCCTTTTCACCCTCATCTTCCTCTGAGAAGTCAAATGTGTATTTTGGCCTGGATGCTGAAAGAAAGAAAAGAGACAAAGTTAAGTTTATACAATTAGATTGCTCTGGATTTTAGAGTATTGCACATAGATGACCAGTTTGACAGGGTTTTAAACTACCAGGAAACTTAGTCAATGAAAACTAGGGTTGTCATGAAACCTCTTAGCCATGGTCGTTACACAGAATAGATCTTCTAGCCACTGGTCAAAAATCAAGGACAGCTTTCCAAGTCAACTTGAATGGAGATGTTATTTTTAATGGTGTCGTTCCAAAGAACAATTAATACTGTATACAGTTGTGGTCAAAAGTTTACATACACTTATGAAGTACATAATGTCATGGCTTTCTTGAGTTTCCAGATATTTCTACAACTCTGAATTTTCTCTGATAGAGTGATTGGAGCAGATACTTTTTTGTCACAAAAAAACGTTTCTAAAGTTTAGTTATTTTATGGCTTTATTATTGGTGAACAGAAAAAAAGGGATCAAATCCGCTGGGTTAAAAATATACATACAGCAGCGCTAATATTTGGTAACATGTACCATGTTCATTTTCACTTCAATTAGGTCCTCTTGGTAGCCATCCACAAGCTTCTGGCAATCTTCTGGTTAAATCTTTGACCACTCTTGACAGAATTGGTGCAGCTCAGTTAAATTTGATGGCTTTCTGACATGGAGTTGTTTCTTCAGCATTGTCCACAAGTTCTCGATGGGGTTTACGTCAGGACTTTGGGAAGGCCGTTCAAAAACCTTAATTCTAGCCTGATCTAGCCATTCCATTACCACTTTTGATGTGTGTTTGGGGTCATTGTCCTGTTGGAACATCCAACTGCGCCTAATACCCAATCTTCGGGCTGACGACTTTAGGTTATCTTGAGGAATTTGAAGGTAATCCTCCTTCATTATCCCATTCACTCTCTGTAAAGCACAAGTTCCATTGCCAGCAAAACAGCCGCACAGCATAATACTACCACCACCGTGCTTGACGGTAGGCATTGTGTACTTGGGTTTAAAGGCCTCAACTTTTCTCCTCCAAACATATTGCTGGGCATTGTGACCAAACATTGTGACTTATCTTTGTCCATGTGATCAGCAGCAAACTCCAGTCAAGGTCAAGGTGCCGCTTTTGGAGCAAGGGCTTCATTCTTGCACGGCAGCATCTCAGTCCATGGAGATGCAAAACAACCTTGACTGTGGACACTGACACATGTGTTTCAGCAGCTTCTAAGTATTGGAAGATCTGCTTTTTAGTGATTTTTGGTTGAATCATCACCCTCCTAACCTATTTTCTCTCAGCCGCAGGTGCATTTTCTTCCTGATTGGGGCAGTGACAAAACAGTGCAATGCACTTTATACATACAAACAATTGTTTGCACTGTTGTTCTTAGGACCATTCACCACGGAAGCCCAAGCTTCTCCCGATGCCCATTTTCAGTCCATGCTTATCTCGTGCTAGCATACAGCACGCTTCTCGCCAAGGGTAAGCTAAGCGTAAAAGTTTTGTGAAGCCCTTCTTGATGCCTCCCAAACGCTCTCTATCCCTTGGTGCATCTAGTGAGCCGAAGAAAAAGCGAAAGATGTTGACAATTACCGAAAAAGTGAGTTTATTGGACGGGTTGAGAGCAGGAAATAGCTACGCGAGCGTAGCTCGACAATGTGGCCTTAATGAATCCACGGTGCGGTACATAAAGAAGGAGGAGAAGAACATCCGCAAAACTGCTGCAATATCTTTCAAGAAAGTTGCCAAAAGGGTTGTGAACACCCAGAATAAGGCCATGGTGCGAATGGAAAATGAACTGGTTATCTGGATCCGTGATTGTAGGGCGAAGAAAATCAGCCTGGACGGAAACTTAATCCGAAGTAAGGCTAAATCTTTGTTTGATGCTATGGTGCCTGAGGGTGGTGACGACGACGACAACGTTCTAGACGAGGAAGAAGACGACGGCGACGACGAAGGTGATCCTCTGCCCGGTGCCTCAAGCCAGACTAACCCACGACCACGTACGGCTTTCGCTACTAGCAAGGGCTGGCTTGAGAGGTTTAAGCGGCGAGTCGGACTTAAGAATGTGTCGTTGTATGGAGATGCAGCCTCTGCAGACGAAGCAGCAGCGAAGAATTATGTTGAGGATGTGTTTCCGGAAATGATAGAAGAAAATGGCCCGGAGCAAGTCTTCCACATGGATGAAACAGGACTATACTGGAAGAGGATGCCGTCCCGAACATTTCTTTTCAAGGACGAACTTCAGAAGTCAGGTTTCAAAGCCCACAAAGATCGAGTGACTCTTCTCTTGTGTGGCAATGCAGCAGGATTCATGCTGAAGCCCGGCCTGATCCACAGGTCACTGAATCCTCGCGCATTAAAGAACAAGAAAAAAGCCTAACTGCCGGTGTAATGGATGTCCAACAAAAAGGCATGGATCACCAAGGCCCCCACACTTGATTGGTTCTTTAACTCTTTCATACCACAGGTAAAGTTTTACCTGGCTGAAAAGGGACTGCCCTTCAAAGTGGTTCTCCTCATGAACTGTGCAGGAGGTCATCCAACTAATTTGCACCATGAAAGGGTGCAGGTGGAGTTCCTTCCCCCCAAGACCACTTCCCTTATACAGCTCATGGATCAGGGGGTTATTGGGGCCTTCAAAGCCCTCTACACCAGTTCGACAATGGAGGGTCTCATCTCCTCCATTGAAGAGCCCGACGAGACCTTCAGCATGAAATCTTATTGGCAGGACTACAACATAGCCACGTGTTTGACTAACATTCAGAATGCCTGAAGGACATGAAAGAACAGACACTCATCTCCAGCTGGAGGAAATTGTGGCCAAAGAAAATCACTCAAGACTATGAGGGTTTCACGACTAACGAAATCCATCACTCTGCCGTTGATAAGGCTGTCAGGCTGGCTCGGTTGGTGCAGACTGAAGGCTTCTCGGTTATGACGGCTGATGAAATTACAAATCTCATCGACTGTCACTCAGACCCACTGACAGAGGACCTACAGCAAAGGACCAAGTCGGCGATTGAGGAGGAAGACGAGTCTGCTGCCGACGACGAGTGTGACGAAGGTGGCCTTACTTTACATAATTTGTAGGACCTCTTCAATGCTGCCAAAGACCTCCAAAAAAGGCCAAAGAAATGGACAATAACCTGGTGAGGGCCGTCGAGTTTAGCAATCGCATCGATGACGTCATGGCTGTTTACAGGCGCATCTTCATCGACCAAAAAAAAACAACGTTCACAACTCCCCAAAACGATGTTTGTTACGCGCAAAAGAACTGCGGAATATCCATCCAGAATGCTATGATGTTTTTGAATTTCTGAGTTTTCTAAATAAAAGTTTACATTTATTACATTTGCAGTGTTTTTTACTGTATATATACTGTATTTAATTAGTTTGTATGCACCAACATAACACCTGCATTTTGATGTGGAATAAAACACCTGAATGAACAGCATATTAGCCTGGTGGTGGTTTTGTGCACATATTATACGTTTCTTTAAGCACTTTTGAAGGGGCATCCCTACTTCGCGGAAATTCACTCATTGCGGGTGGTCCCGGTCCCCATTAACCGCGATGACCGAGGGAACACTGTATATACAGTGAACCCTCGCTACTTCGCGTTCCACTTATTGCTGCCTGCAGAGCTTCGCAGATTTTTTTCAGGATTTTTTTTTTTAAAGATATTAAATTAAAATTATAAATTACATCGTCCTACAGGGTGTCGAAACAAAATATTCAATTAGAATTAGTAATTTCATCATTTTATAAATTCTAAAACACAAAAAATGCACGTATGCGCAAAGCATCATGGGGGATCACGGCCGCGTCACTTCCGCATCACGGCGTTTCACTTCTGCATCACGGGCATAAACATAACCTGATTGGCCAGCTGAATGCTCACTGAATATACTCGACTCCCCATTGGCCCATTCAGCACAGATGCCCATTCTCAGTCCACGCCTATCTCGTGCTATACAGTACGCTTGTTGCCAAGTTAAGCGTAAGTTTTGTGAAGCCCTTCGTGATGCCTCCCAAACACTCTCCATGCATTCGTTATTTGGATCCGTGATTGTAGGGCGAAGCAAATCAGCCTGGACGGAAACTTAATCCGAAGTAAGGCTAAATCTTTGTTTGATGCCATGGTGCATACGAGTGGTGAGATGACCAAGTCGGCGAGTGAGGAGGAAAAGGAGCCTGCTGCCGACGACGACTCTGACGACGCTGACGAAGGTGGCCTTACTTTACATAATTTGCAGGACCTCTTTAATACAGCCAAAGACCTCCCAAGAAAGGCCAAAGAAATGGACGATAACATGGTGAGGGCAGTTGAGTTCAGCAATCTCATCGATGAAGTCATGGCTGTTTACAAGCGCATCCTCACCGACAAAAAAAACAACGTTCCCAACTCCCCATAACAATGTTTTTTACGCGCCGCCAAAGAACTGGGGAAGATCCATCCTGACTGTATGATGTTTTTGAATTGCTGCTATGATGTTTTTGAATTGCTGCTATGATGTTTATGACTTTCTGAGTTTTCTGAATAAAAGTTTACATTTATTACATATGCAGTGATTTTATTGTATGCACTAACATAACACCTGCATTCTAATGTGGAATAAAACACCTGAATGAACAGTATATTAGCCTGATGGTGGTTTTGGTCACGTGTTATACGTTTCTATAAGCATTTTTTTTTTTTTTTAATGGCGCTCGGCTACTTCGCGGTTTCACCCTTCTGCGGGGATGTCCCGGTCCCCATTAACCACGATAAGCGAGGGAACGCTGTATATCGAGAGAGAAGAGAGAGAGAAATATGTATATAATACTTAGGTAGAACTAAAGTTTAGTTCTACCTACGTATTTTAGCTCTTAAGACCATAATCAAATTTCACCACATATACTTTAGTGACTAAAGTATAAGTGGTAAAATTTGATAATGGTCTTAAGCTTCAGAAACGCCCTGCATCCAAGCAAGATTATTTCGAAGGAATACAAGTTAGTCAACATGCCCAGCTTCCAGCACACTGCTTTGTGCAGTTATTATGGCTCACTCCAAGGCAAGTAGGATGTGTACTGCCAACTACTGGATGGTTGCAGTATTGTGGAATATTGAGGTGCCTGTTAGTCTAGATAACTATTGTGGCAGATTGCAACATGTGCTCATGAGCCAGCGCTGGCCTTAAAGATATCAGACATTGCCAAAATGATGATGAAGGAGGGCAGATGTCCTACAAGTTGTCACTGTACTGTGCTCAGATGTCAGACGTGATTGCGAAGGATGGCGGATGCTCAAGCTTTAAAACATGGCGAGTTGTTCAATAAAGTAGGTCTTGCTTCCCGTAATCAAACCGTGTTGTGCATTTTCCCACCCCAATAGCAGTGCTGCCAAAAACACGTGTAAAGATTGTTTCAGACTGATTTTGAATTGAAACAAGAATTGTGAAATGTAATTTTACATAGTCAATTTCTTTGAGAGCTGTAGACAAAATGTCAAAGATGGCTGGCAATATGGAGTCTGCACGATGCTCATACCTCACCAATGGTCACAATTGGTATGTAGGCCCAAAATGTTCTCAACATAATGAAAATGGCATGCAAAATATTTGGGTACAAATTGAAATTGGTTAACACTCGCACTAAAAAAAAAGAATTAAAAAATGGACCGATGCTGTTTTTCATAAAACACTGAAATACGGAAATTGTACCTGATGCCCTCATAGACTTTGTTTCTCTAGGCATGACAGGGTGAGTGTTCTCCGGCGCACTATCTGAATTTGAGTCGTCTTCAGACCAAGGATTTCGTTTTTTCAATTTCTTCCCAGAAACTTTGGGTCCTGGTGTCTTTCTCACTGTAGGTAGTCCTATATGAACGACAAAATGCAAATGAAAATGTGGATGTTTTTTTCTGCGTTTTTGGCACTACCATTTCAAATGATTAAAAAGAATGTAGAAAAGACACTCAATAATTAATAGAAAAAGCCCAAAATGCATGTCATGGATGCAAAAAAATGCTTTGCTAAGGTTAAAGTAAAATCCTTACCTGGTTCTTTCTTGTCCTTTTTTAAACGTGGATTTTTTAATTTAACTAAAGGACTTTGGGATCTTGCTCTATCTTGGCCAAGGTCATCATCACCGCCCTCTACCTTCAGAAGTGAGTCTAAGTCCACCTGAAATAAAAGTTATAAATTAATGACAGTACTGTCTAAGCAAGATTTCGGGCCATACTGATATATTTTGAAAAGTGGGTATGAGAAGCCTGAACAAGAAGGCAGCCCCCCTCCAGGGGATCAAAAGCTGCATTGACTCTGTTTAGGGACCTTGTTACGACTCCCCCTGGGGTATGATATACCAGAGAGTCGCAACTATCACAGCAGACAGGTTCGGTCAAAGATGAGTTCGGACACACATTGCAAGTAGCCTTCAGTTATTTTTATTTACAATAAAGTCAACAAAAACAGACTACGGGATAACATAGGGGAAGCACGAGATATTAAAGTGGCACCCTCAAATAAACACGGTAAAACCCCCTCCCAGACAGGTGTCCAAATGAACACCCACAAAAATACAGGAAATCAGACCGAAGGATGCCACCGTTAAACTGATGTAATATAATCTAGACAGGGGAATAACTGTGTCTAAATGCACAAACTATATGTATACCCATGGGTGTCTAAACTTATCTCAAGTCCCCCTATGCAACCCAAAATCATTAACAACACATACAAAATATAACGAGTAACATACTCACAAGCCTGCAACTCAGCAAGGCAAGGGCCAGGGCAAGAAGGGCTGAACTGACTACTGAAAAGGCTTTAAATAAGGGCAGGAGGGATGATTGGGGAATTAATTACAGCTGTGTTTGGCCTGGGCAGGGCTCTGTCACAGGGGTGGAGCCAGAGCTGGAGATAAAACACCTCCTACTGGTGTGTGTCCAGGCTGCCAGCCGTAACACCTCCCCCCTCAAGAGTCAACCTGTTGACGAAACCGAACCACCAACCTGACCCAATCAATCAATACACTCCTGTTAAAACTCTCCTAAACTTGAGATAGGGCATTGTCCGGTGGGCGTCCGCGCCAGCCGATGACAAGGCGCGGCCGGTCCGGCGGGCGTCCGCGCCGGCCGGTGATGAGCCGTGGCCGATCTGGCGGGCGTCCACGCCAGCCGAGGACAAGGCGTGGCCGGTCTGGCGGGCGTCCGCGCCGGCCGGTTATGAGCTGTGACCGATCTGGCGGGCGTCCACGCCAGCCAGAAACGAGACGAGGAAGAGGTCGGTCCGGCGGGCGTCCGCGCCAGCCGATGACAATGCCTGGCCGGTCTGGCGGGCGTCCGTGCCGGCCGGTGATGAGCCGTGGCCGATCTGGCGGGCGTCCCTGCCAGCCAGAAACGAGACGAGGAAGAGGTCGGTCCGGCGGGCGTCCGCGCCAGCCGATGACAATGCCTGGCCGGTCTGGCGGGCGTCCGTGCCGGCCGGTGATGAGCCGTGGCCGATCTGGCGGGCGTCCATGCCAGCCAGAAACGAGACGAGGAAGAGGTCGGTCCGGCGGGCGTCCGCGCCAGCCGATGACAATGCCTGGCCGGTCTGGCGGGCGTCCGTGCCAGTCCTTTAAGTCTTGGCCAAGCCCCCTTCCTTTAGGAGACACTAGAATTTTAGAACGGTCAGGCACCTTACCCTGGTTGCTTGGAGGGTCGCCAACTCCCTCGTCCAGGGGTGCCAGAGCTTTGCCGCTCTTGCAGTCGCCGGCACCATCATCCAGGGGCGCCGGAGCATTGCTACCACTTCTGGGCGGGCAGTCGCTGGCCAGAACGGTGCTGGGCAGAACAGTGCTAGAAAGAACTGTGCCTGGAAGGCCGGCCGGCACCGGAAGCCTGGTTAGTGGCTTCGGCACGGGTGCGACTGGCGGCCCCAGGGGCGACAGGAGTACTTTGCGTGGCCTCGGCACCGAAACTTGGGGTGCTTTCTGCAGGCTGATCTCCGCGGCGGACATTTTCTTCTTGCTTTGTTCTTTTTCAAGCCGCTCTTGCTCCAATTTTTTTTTTTCTAAATTTTCCTGCTCCAAAATATTTTCTCTTTCAATCAGTTCTTTTTCTTTTCGCTCTGCTTTCAAGGCCTTTTCTCTTTCTAGTCGATCTTGCTCTAAGGCCTTTTCTCTTTCTAGTCGATCTTGCTCCAAGGCTTTTTCTTTCTCTTGCCTCTTAAATTCCAAAACTCTTTCTTTCTCAAGCCGTTCTTGCTCAAGACGTGCTTTCTCTAAACGTGCAAACTCCAAAGCTTTTTCTCTCTCTTGCCTCTTAGATTCCAAAACTCTTTCTTTCTCAAGCCGTTCTTGCTCAAGACGTGCTTTCTCTAGACGTGCAAACTCCAAAGCTTTTTCTCTCGCAAGCCATTCTTGCTCCACACGTGCTTTCTCTACACGCTCTAACTCCAAAGCTTTTTCTTTTGCAAGCCATTCTTGAGCTACACGTGCTTTCTCTACACGCTCAAGCTCCAAAGCTTTTTTTTTCTCAAGCCATTCTTGAGCTACACGTGCTTTCTCTACACGCTCAAGCTCCAAAGCTTTTTCTTTCTCATGGCCAAACTCAGCCACGGCCTGTCCAGGCTTTAATTTGTGATTTCTGAACTTTTGGCGGTACGCCTCAGGCACCAGTTCGTAAACGCGCAACACTGCTCTATTTACCTTATCATATACCAACCTGTCTTCTATCGACAGTGTACTTAAAGCTTCAAGGCCTTTCCCTGACAGTTTCCTTTGTAAGACTAGAGCCCAGCCTTCTTCTGGCCACTTATTGGACAGCGCTATCCGTTCAAACGCACCAAACCACGCCTCGACGTTCGTCTCACTGAAAGGCTGTACAAGCGGAAGGCTTTCACTAACTTTAAACCCCCTACTTTCTACCATTTTAGAACTCTTTGAGAGTTCAATGTCCAGCCTTTTTAGTTCAATCTCCTTTTCAAACTCCATTTTCTTGAGGGCCAGCTGATGAGCATACTCCCTATCCCTAGCCTCATATTGCATACGTAATATCTTTAGAGCAATGGGGGCATTTTCCCCAATAGATACAGCACCATATCCCTCTGGTTTTCCTTTTAAACAAGCCCTGGGATTTATAACTAGAGCCTTTACATTCAAGGTGACACCATCCCTGCCTACCTCATCTTTCTCCATCCTGCCTGATTCCTCAGAATCGACCAGAGACTGAGAGGAAACACCCGCAGATGCTCCTCCTGTGGCTTCTAAGTACTGCGCTGCTATTAATATATGGATAACCTCCTGCTTCAATTCAGCTAGCCTGGTAGTCCTGGACAGAGTGAACCCTAGATGAGCGGCAAGACCTAACAGATCTCCCCTCTTACATTGGTCAACCTGATCTACAGTGCCAAGTTAAAAAAAGGAACTCTTCCGCATCAAAGTCCATCCTGCTAGTTACAGCACTACACTAGACTGAATGATAGCTATTAACTGTGCCTACCTCAACTCTGCTTGCCCAGCCTTCACCGGCCTACTGCACATGCAGTCCGTACCACCAATGACCAAACTGCTGCTGTGATAACAGATCTTAATGATTTCCCGGACGAGCCCCCACTTGTTACGACTCCCCCTGGGGTATGATATACCAGAGAGTCGCAACTATCACAGCAGACAGGTTCGGTCAAAGATGAGTTCGGACACACATTGCAAGTAGCCTTCAGTTATTTTTATTTACAATAAAGTCAACAAAAACAGACTACGGGATAACATAGGGGAAGCACGAGATATTAAAGTGGCACCCTCAAATAAACACGGTAAAACCCCCTCCCAGACAGGTGTCCAAATGAACACCCACAAAAATACAGGAAATCAGACCGAAGGATGCCACCGTTAAACTGATGTAATATAATCTAGACAGGGGAATAACTGTGTCTAAATGCACAAACTATATGTATACCCATGGGTGTCTAAACTTATCTCAAGTCCCCCTATGCAACCCAAAATCATTAACAACACATACAAAATATAACGAGTAACATACTCACAAGCCTGCAACTCAGCAAGGCAAGGGCCAGGGCAAGAAGGGCTGAACTGACTACTGAAAAGGCTTTAAATAAGGGCAGGAGGGATGATTGGGGAATTAATTACAGCTGTGTTTGGCCTGGGCAGGGCTCTGTCACAGGGGTGGAGCCAGAGCTGGAGATAAAACACCTCCTACTGGTGTGTGTCCAGGCTGCCAGCCGTAACAGACCTGAAAATGTTATGCAAATCAAACTTCCCTGGATTAACACAACAAAATGTGTAAGAAGCAAGTTCTGGACAATAGAGACACAACATTTTGTCAAGATTCAGACATGTTAAAGGAAGCAGGCGGACATGTTGAGTGAAGGAGCACTAAGGTAACCTTAATAACTTACTTTTTCAGAAAAATAACCAACCCTTAAATACACAAACTGTGGAAAGTGACAGAATAACAACTAAAACAAATGAACCAAACCTTACATGGAAAACACGGGGTGAACAAGGAGCAGTGGAGGGAAATGAAATATGTTTCCTGATGTGATTCTCTGTCAGGAAACACTGTGGGAGAAACTCACCAAGATAATTATTCTCCGGGAAAAATACCTCCTCAATACAATTCCCATCCCAATCACTAACTCTCAAGCCATCTCACTTGAATGTACTCCCACCTACATGGAATACCACTGCTTTACATCTTTCATTTGGCACACTAATTTGTTAGAATTGTGCCAATTGATGAATTACTGTAGGTGGTCTGGTACTTTCCCTTTCTCATTTTTACCATATGACACAAAGTGCACGATTCCTGCAGCCTTACTGCAACATCCATATCACAATTCTTGACCTGCGATTCGATTCAAAGGAGTATTTTTTGATGTGAACAATATTTTAAAGACACTACCATTCCCAGTTTCTATGCAAAAGAGACAGCGGCCATACTAATGGCAGTATGCCACATCAACGCAGTGTAGGAGAGAGTTTGGGGAATACCAACAATGGAAAATGTATTGTACTTGAGAGGACATCATTGGATGTGAAACCTAGAGGCGGATGGAGTTAAGTTCCTTCCGTACCGTGGAGACTTGTGGGCAACATTGAGGCCGGAAGTTTAAAAGGTGGAAACAGAAGAGGAGGTTGACAACAGTCCCCCAATGAGAACACTATTCAGAACGACGGTTGTTGAAGCCATGCCAACTCCAGTGAGAAACAGACTGGAGGATGTTGTTGGACTAGCTTCAAAGTTGGACTGAGAGTTCTGTGAACATGTGGTGCATGACAAAAAATACTGACAGGATGGCCAACGGCTGAAGGAACAAGGCAACTGCAAAGAAAAGCTTGGGGAACTGTCCACCAAGATCAAGGGCGTGGAAGCACCAGTGATGGTCCCACTGTCACCATCACCACCTCCATCTCCAACAGCCAGGGCAAGTTGGACTGGTGGGTTGGTGTACAGCCGTATGCGTACAGGGAGTACAGAAGAGGACACAGGTACACAGCCTTGAGGGAAGCCAGTGCTCAGTGTAATGGAGGAAGAGACATGGGGACCAAGTCTAACAGTTTGTGGTCGGTTGGTTAAGAAGTTCTTTAACCAGCAGCAGATGAAAGAGGGTAGTCCAAGGTGGGAGAGTGTCAGTCCGAATGTCCAGTATTATAGTGTTGAAGGCTGAGATATAGTCAATGAAAAGCATCCTCACGTAATTCCCATGGTGCTCCGGGTGGCTCAATGCTGTGTGTAGAGCAATGGTGATAGCATTCTCAGTGGACCTTGCTCTATAAGCAAACTGGTGAGGGTCAACTGAGGGAGGGATCGTATTCCTGATATGGCGGTCGACCAACGAATGTCGGGGCACTCGTATGTCGAGGTATTACTATAATAAAAAATGGATGTGGCGCGGTATTAAATGGTTAGTAAGTCTGCCTCATTGTTCTGTGAGTGAGGGTTCAATCCCACGATTGTTACTGTACTCCTTACTGGCCTTCCTGTGTGTAGTTCGCATATGCCCCCCATGCTTGCGTGGGTTTTCTCTCGATATTAGTCCCCCCCCCACATCCAAAAGTAGCCATGGTAGGCTGATTGAACATAAATTGTCCGTAAGTATGAGCAGGTGCATGTGTGGTTGTTAGTCTCAATGTGATCTGCGATTGGCTGGCAACCAAAACAGGGTGTATGTACCCTGCATCCAGCATATTGTTAGTCACAAAAAATAATAAATTAATAATAATAAAGGCATTTCTACATACCTTCTTCTTCTTGATCAGTTTCTTGTTTAGATCACATTTTGGTGGGTGAGATGGAGGATCCACCCTTCGCCCAAATGGTGATGGCATGGTCTCCTGTAGATTCAACTTCTTTCCTTTGGGTTTGCCAATTTTCCCCTTTACATGTTTGATCACTTTACCTAAATTTTGCTCTTCCCTCTCAAGTGCCTCAAATTTCTGAAGAAAAAAGAACGGAATGTAAAAAACAAAACCGTCATAAATCAAGAAGAGGCAAATACATTATCACATATTCACTAGTTGTGGAGGATGTGGGTGAGAAAAGGTGGACTTGTTCTGTAACAACACTTACATCTAACTCGTCTATGAAAACTGCCAAATCCTCCTTCCAAAGATCTTCAGAAGATTTCTCCTGGATTTTCTGGAGTTCTTTCGTCTGCACAAATAAAGAATAATTAAATGAATTTATGACATACACCAACAACTCTCTTTCAGCAGTTGTATAACACTAAACTACCACACTCAAATCCAAGATGGCGCCGTTCAAGCGGGAGCCTGTGGCAGTAGCTCTGCACCAAGGGTGTCAGACTCTTATGTTTTTCATGTTTTACAGCCCTTCTATCTTTTTTTAAATGACATTTTAATATTTCCTAATACATTCTTTTTTACTTTACTTTGTACTTTATAACTTTTACTTTAATGTTTTTACAACTTTCCCTGTTATGTTAGCCTGGCATCTTTCGGCCACTTCTTTTTTTTTTGGGGGGGGGGGGGGGGGGGGGGACCGGCCAGCAATGCCTACGCTGTCACACACATGGAACTAGCTGTTACAATACGCAGCAGAAGGAGCAACACCTCGGTACCGCCGGAGGTTTGGAGCTGGACTAAATTGCTGGGAGAAGAGGCAACGGTTCTGACCAACCATTCCATCCTGGGATGGGATGGAAGAGCTGTCGGCCCCTAACAGCAACGGAGTCGAGGTTTTCTGCCCTGCTGCTGTTTTCTTCAGCTTCAGACTACTGAGTAACTGTGCGGATAAGCTTGCAAGAGCGTATTCTCCACCTTGGTCACAGTCTGCAGCAGTTCCCCATCTCGTGGAAGACTTCTTGTGTGTGGTTCCAGTTTTTGTCCAACTTTAGAAGGTCTTTTTGAGTCCGACTCAGTTACCGCAACCAAAATGGCGCTGTTTAAGCGGCAGCCGGCGGCCACGGTAGCTCTGTCCACTCTTGTTTTTTGTGTTTTTGCTGCTTTTATGTTTTAATGATTTGATGATTACATTTACTTTGATTTGCTTTGTACTTGTGCTTTTGCTTTGCTGTTCTGTGGGGTTCCAGTTTTTGTCCAACTTTACGTCTTTTTGAGTCCGATTCAGTTACCGCAACCAAAATGGCGCTGTTTAAGCGGCAGCCGGCGGCCACGGTAGCTTTGTCCACTCTTGTTCGTTTTGTGTTTTTGCGGCTTTTATGTTTTAATGATTTGATGATTCCATTTACTTTGATTTGCTTTGTACTTTGTGCTTTTGCTTTGCTGTTTATTCTGTCTAATCACCCTCTTGCTACTGCCACAATGTAATTTCCCGAATACGGGATGAATAAAGTTATCCAATCCAATCCATTTAAGATCCACTTGCATGGATTTTCCTTTGTTGGCAATAACGGAGGCTAAATGTTTTCTGTACCTCTTCACAAGATTTTCACACACCGTTGCCGGTATTTTGGCCCATTCCTCCATGCAGATCTTATCTAGAGCAGTGATGTTTTGGGGCTTTCGTTGGGAAACAAACTTTCAACTCCCTCCACAGATTTTCTGTGGGGTTCAGATCTGGAAACTGGCTAGGCCACTCCAGGACCTTGAAATGCTTCTTTTGAAGTAACTCCTTTGTTGCCCTGATTGTGTTTGGGATCATTTTCATGCTGAAAGACCCAGCCACGTCTCAACTTCAATGTGACTGGACGATTCGCCGACGGACAGTTTGCCGTATGGACGTTATGCCGAACGATAGTTTCGCTGAACGGACATTTCACGGAAAGGACGTTTCACCAAAATGGTATTCACGCGCTCACCCTGCCCCCGTATCGTGTGTATATTTTCAACCTCAGCACAAAACACAACACAATGAGAAACATCCCCACTTTTATTTGTTTAATAAAATAATAAATGAAAAACTTAAATTTTGTCGGCGAAACATCCATTAGGCGAACTGTCCGTTCGGCGAAATGTCCATTCGGCAAACTCTCCGTCGGCCAAACGTCCATTCGGCAAACTCTCCTTCGGCCAAACGTCCATTCGGCGAACTCTCCGTCGGCAAAACATCCATTCGGTGAACCCTCCATCGGCAAAACGTCCATTCGGCGAACTCTGTCAGCAAAACGTCCATTTGGCGAACACTCCGTCGGCGAACTCTCTGTCGGCAAAACGTCCGTCGGCGAATCATCCGAGTACCATCTTCAATGTCCTTGCTGATGGAAGGAGATTTTTACTCAAAATCTCTCGGTACATGGCCTCATTCATTCTTCATTTTACACAGATCAGTCATCCTGGTCCCTTTGCAGAAAAACAGCTCCAAAGTCTCTGGCAGTGCAAGATTTCAGTCCCTGGCGGCGCATTGTGCTACTGATTGATTGATTGATTAGCCTCTCTGGTACTGAATTCTGGGGGTCAAGCTTCTTTTTGTTCTGTGTTGTGTTGTATGTCGTAGTGATAGAAAAACCGGTTACAAATGTTCTCTTAATCGTCTAGTTTTAAAAATTCTGCGACCAACTTTGGTCTTGTCCAGAGGTCTTGGATGGTTAGATTTGTGGGGTCACTTGTGCACGAAAAAAGATGTTCAGTATTGTGGGGGGAAAAGTTGCATTTTGGGCAGGCATCTTGTATTCCTGGATCGATCCTGGACAGGTAGCTGTTTAGTTTCCTGCTGTAGCCTGATCTGAGCCTGGCGAGCTCGGATCTCACCTTCCTGCTCAGCAGTTTTTCTTCTTGGTTTATTAGAGGTGGTAGGGCATTGAGGACTTTGTTGGGTTTTGCCTTGTTGAGGATATTTGAACTTCTTAGGTGTGAATGGATTTGACGCATTGTTTGTAGTCTTCTTTGGTAGGATTTGGCTTGTCGTATTCTTTTTCTATTTCCTTGCCATGCTGTGTGATGATGGTCTTTTTCATCTTTCTTGGTTTCTGGTTTGCTTGAAGAAGTCTGCGACCTGGATGGCCTTCAAGATGGCATGCCGCCAGGTACTGCTTTCCGATCATTTCACAGTGCTCCTTCAGAGGCATAACCGCGCACTCAGCATGCAGGTGGTCTATGGCTGACATAGAGAGACATCCGGATGCTATCCTGAGTGCTTGGTTTTGAATTGATTGAAGCCGGTTCCAGTGTGTGTCTTTAATTATTGGCGACCATACTGGGCTCGCATATTCAAGGACAGAACGGACGATAGATTTGTATGTTAGGAGTAGTGTTTCTTTTTCACAACCCCAGCTGGAGCCTGCTAGTGATTTAAGTAGGTTCAGCTTTTTCTTTGCCTTTGCAACTGTCTGCTTGATGTGCGGGCCAAAACAAAACATAGTGTCAAATGTGACACCAAGTAGTTTTGGCGTTTTTTCCAGTTTTACTGGTACCCCTTTGATGGTGATCTTGGGATGGAGGTTAGCTTCAGCAGTGGCTGGGGTAAACCAGGTCACTGTGGATTTCTCCGGGGACACAACCAGCTGTCGTTCTTCTAAAAAATCTGCCAGCTTCTCTAAGAAGTTGTTGGCTTTAGCAGAGAGAGATTCGACGTTCGTACCTTTAACGAAGATTGAAATATCGTCCGCATATTGTATTAGAAAGACATCTTCAGGTATTGCAGGAAGGTTAGATAGGTAGAAGTTGAATAGTATTGGTGAGGTAACCGCTCCTTGCGGCACCCCTGTCCTGACATTGCGCGAGCTGGATGTAGCATTCCTGAAATTTACTCTTGATTGTCTTCCTGACAGGTAGCAGTTGAGCCATCTCTTTATACAGCTCGGTAGGGTGGTCAAATTCAGGTCTTTGAGTAGCTTTTCATGAGAGACCATATCAAATGCCTTGCTAAGGTCGATTTGGACTAGCAGGGTACGGTTTGCCGGTTTATTCTCATTAAAGCCGCCTGCCACTGATTCTGTGAACTCGTGCAGAGCTGTGACAGTGGAGTGGTTTGACCTGAAGCCATGCTGGATGTCAGGGACTGGTAGATGTTCTGTGAGGGTTGGTAGAATAACTCGTTCTAGGATCTTTATGCTGGGACATAGAAGAGAGACGGGACGGTATGATGAGGATTCATTTGCAGGTTTACCAGGTTTAAGAAGAGGAATAATGATTGAGGACTTCCAGATTGCAGGAATCGAACTTGTTTTCAGGGACAGGTTAAAAATGTCGGTTAAATAGTGTAGTCCTTTGTCGCCTAAATGTTTAAGGTGAAGAGTAGATATTTTGTCTGGGCCTAAGGCTTTCGAAGCCTTGGCTTTCTTTATTGCTTCCTTTGTCTGGCTTATAGTAATTGGTTCTATGTTGTTGTTGTTTTTCTTCAGGTCTTTTGTAACTCGTCTTGCTGTTCTTGTTGTCTTGTGGGGTATTACTGATGAATATTGCTTGTTGAATTTGTCCGCTACTTTCTTTGGAGTTGTTATGTATTTACCTTTAAATTTTATTGCTTCGTTGTTGCTTGCTTGTTTGCCGCCATTTAAATGTTTTATCAGTCGGAATAGTTTGGTTGTGTCCGATTTTTTGTCTTCAATTGTTTCTTTCCATTTCTCTCTCCTATGTTTGTTTATAATTGATTCTATCTCTCTATTTAGTTCTGTTATACGTTGGGAGTCCGGGTCAGTTTGTCTTAATTCGTCTCTTGTTTTTATCTTGTCTATTGCTTCTGTTGGTACCTCGGGTAGTATCGTTTTTATTCTTCCTGCTGGAATGGTTTTGTTGGCTATCTTATTTATAATTTTCCTAAAATGTTGTTCACCCCTGTAGACATCTGTTGGGGCTGGAAGTCTGGAGAATTTGTTTTCTGTTTCAGTCTGAAAGTCTTGCCAGTTAGCTTTACGAAAGTTGATGAAAATCCTATTTTCGCTGGTTGTTGGTCTGATGTCAGTTTCTATCTTGATTATGATGGGAAGGTGGTCGGAACCAAGGTTGGTTTTGACCTCCCAGGAGGTGTAGGACATCAGGGATAGGCTTGCTAAGGATATGTCTGGTGATGATGGTTGTCCGTTTGTTGGTAGTCTTGTTGGGTTGTCTTCGTTAATAGTTCCAAAATCTGCATTTCCTATTTCGTCAGCAATGTCTCTGCCTCTGTCATCACTTAGTTGTGAATGCCAGAGTGTGTCGTGAGCGTTCAGGTCTCCTAGGATTAGGGTATCTTTCATCTGGAGGAAAGGAAGGATAGATGCAGAGTAGCCTGTGTCGCTGCTAGTGGGAGGGATGTACAGATTGATGATGTTGATGTTTTCGACCTTGATGCCCTGGCTTTCCAGGTGATTGTCCTTTGGCAGGTCATGTATTTGCTGGAAATGGATGGACTTGAAATTGTTTCTCTCCTTACTAAATTCATGAATGACGATGGTTTAAAAATGTGCTCGGTTCTAAATTGGACCGCGGAGGCTGATAAGGTATTTTGTACATTAAAACAGATGCTACTAACTAGTGGAACTTTGACGTTACCTAATTATAACAAGCATTTTGTACAGTTGGTGGACTGTAAATGTATATGACGTCTGTGTTGACTCAGGAATTCGGGGGGGAAATGTGGCCTGTTGCATATTTTTCATCGTGATTAAATAGGCCATAACAAACCTATCACTACTTTATTAATTATTTCTTGATAATATATTTATTATTTATTTGTCTGTTTATTTGTTGTTATTTGTGCACTTTGCTGATAGCTTTAAATTGCATTGTACCATAATAAAAATAAAATTATTCAATTAATTCATTCTTATTCCATGCCGCGCATCCTCAAAAAGGTCAAAAGGGGCTGCTGGAGCCTAACCCAGCTTTGGGCGAAAGGCAGACTACACCCTAGACTGGTCGCCAGTCAGCCATAGAGGACAAAGTGAGACAAACCCCAATCATCACATTGAGCCCGCGCTTGCCCGCACCAAAGTCAGGCGAGTGAATCTCTACACCACGGGGTGGCACATTCAATTCAATTAATATTGGAGATGCTTTCTTTTGTCAGTGAGACGTTGCACTCACTTTATTTTCTATCATTAGTGCCTTTTAATCATGGTAAATCCTCTCCTGCCGCACACATTGCCACATTGTGGCTGCTGTCACTCAGTAGACAATGATGACAGGTATAGATTAGGGCTGCAATGGACTGGGTATGGGTTGTGTCCAATATTGTGATGCATATGAGAAAGGGAAAAAAACCAAAACCTTTTGGTCTCTTTGTTTCAGGAGCTCCTCCACTTTCTCTTTTGTCAAACACAAGAGAGGCATGTTAAGGATGTAATTAAAATTTGGGCCTGCTGAAGTGCCAGAGTGCAATGAGCTGTCGCTGTCATTTCCATCACGGTCATCTCCATCTTGAGGCTGGGAGAGACAGAAAAGGGTCCTTAAAAATACAATGTACTGGAACTTTCAGGTAACAAGAGATTATCATCCTGAATTGGTTGCTAGTTGATCACATGGAACAAGGAACTAATCACCCACACTTTCATACCCTATTTTGGGAGATGAGGGAGGAAACAAGAGTACTCAGGATTAAAACCCATGCAAAGGGGAGAACACGGAAAGCCCACACATCAAGGAGCCTTGGATTAAAACATAGATATTGGACCTGTCATGTGAATGTGCTAAAAACTCATCTTCAGTGCAGGCAACATAGGACGGTCGAGATGTCAATTTTTATTGGTCTATGGGAATGTTGTCTCAAACTTTTGGTGATATGTGATAATATTGTAAAAATGAAATTAGACTAATTTAACCCCTAATTATATCACGTTCTCATAATCCACCCATTTAAATTCAATAAATCCTAAATCATAAATGAAACTAATATATTAAGAATAAGGAAAAAAAATCATCAACGAATAAAATGTCATTTGAAAGCTAGTTTAGCATTAAATATGAAAGGTAAAAACCCTAATGTGATTTTTGGTCTGTGTTTATGTTACTCGGACGTTTCGCCGACGGACGTTTCGCCGACGTACGTTTTGCCGACGGACGTTTCGCCGACGGACGTTTCGCCGACGGACGTTTCGCTGACGGACGTTTCGCTGACGGACGTTTCGCTGACGGACGTTTTGCTGACGGACGTTTTGCTGACGGACGTTTTGCTGACGGACGTTTCGCTAATGGACGTTTCGCTGACGGACATTTCGCCGATGGACGTTTCGCCGAATGGACGTTTCGCCGAATGGACATTTTGCCGAAAAAATGTAGTTTAATTTATTATTTTATTAAACAAATGAAAGTGGGGATGTTTCTCATACACACACGATCCAGGGGCGGGGCGAGCGCGCGAATCCTGTTTTGGCGAAACGTCCATTTGGCGAAACATCCATTTGGCGAACTGTTTGTCGGTGAAACGTCTTTCGGCGAATTTTCCGGTCACATGTGCTTATTAGACCCCATTAAAGCATAAAAATGATAGTCATGTGAAGTGTGCATGAAACCAAATGATTTAATGTTTTGCCAACCATATTTTTAATTACATAAGTCACTTGAAAGCTATCTTAGAGTAGAATCTGAAAACTGTGAGAGTATCTGTAGACAACTGCATTTAATGAGCATGACATGCTCTGATATTGAAATGTTGAAAGGGCAATGTTAGCGTGCTAGCCACAAACAATTAGCTTAAAATGGTGTAAATTATGTGACGTATACCACTCCACCGCATCTGTTGTAGACATTTTTCTGAATTGTTTATAAATGCTATAAAAAGGCGAGTGTTTATGTTTGATGTGCCACCTTTTAACCCCGTTTTCGGGTGGGAGCCGGATCTGACCTGTTGTCTGTGAATATGCACCAAACAGCAGTTCCGAGTACCCACCCTTTTTGGAGTCCTTGGAGGGAGTGCCGTCTTCGGGTCTCCCTCATTCTGCCTTGATTGGGAAGAACGGGCCCCCGGTCAGAACCGGAGTGGTGTTCTATTGTTGGATTTCTGCGGTCGTCGTGGATTGACAATAATGAACACCATGTTCAAGCATAAGGGCGTCCATTATAGGAGTTAGCCCAACCAGTCTACATGTCCTTTGTGAACCTGGAGAAGGCGTTTGGCCGTATCCCCAAGGGAGTCTTATGGGGCGTACACTAATACCTTGACATGCGAGTACCCTGACATACAAGGAATTTGAGATACGACTAAAATTCCGGGCAAATATTTAACTTGAGAGTTTTGAGATACGAGCATTCGAGACAACCAGGTGGCCCGGCCTCGAGAGGCCCTTTATGATTTATCGGCCCATCTCCCTTGCGCAAAGATCTCTACAAGCACTGGGCGGAGGTTTGCATTTATTCCGTGTATGTTGCATTAGTCAGTGCAGAATTAAGAGAAACACAATGGATTCCTATACACATTTGAAAAAAAAAGGAGTTTAATGTGTTCCCGGACTGAGCTCGTATGGCGATATACTCGTAACTCAAACCAACGTTTCCCATAGAAATGAACTGAAAACAAATGAATTTGTTCCAAGCCTCAGAAAATACACTCAAAAAATAGGATGTTGGATTGGAAAAACATTTAATTTGTTCTAATTCGCCATCTATTAACAAGGTAACAAATTGAAAAACTAGTGGTTTAATATTACTAAAATGTTTAATAGCACTAAAATTATAGGGATTTTGCAGGGGGGGGAGAGACGGACAGAAAGAAGGGGGGAGATGGAGAGGGATTTTTGCACGCCAACGCGCTCCTAACATAACATAAATGAATTTAAAGAAAACTTGGATTACATTGCAGACACACTCAAAAATAAAAAGCAGAAAAGCATGACATGGCGTCCACCGACAGTCCCATTTACAGCACCGTCAACGAGATGGCTGAGAACGACCTGCTGAGCTACTACGACACTTACTCCAGCGCCTCCTATAAGCAGGGGCCCGACCCATACAGGTCACATTTTGATACCTTCTCCCGGTTTGGCTTCATTGGCCCTGCCTCAAGCCTGATTGGCTGAATGGTGTTGAACGCACTGGAGAGGTCAAAAAACATCATTATTACCGTGCTTCCCATTGTATCCAGATGTGAAAGAGACCTGTGCATAAGGTAAGTGGTAGCATCTTCCACACCAATACCTGGATGATAGGCAAACTGCAGAGGTTCCAGCTCTGCATTCACAGGGGGCTTAGGTGATTGATGATGATTATCTCCGATGCCTTGATCAGGTGACAGGTTAATGCTACCGGCCTTAAGTGGTTTGGCTCCCCGGGGTCTTTGGAACTGGCACCGCACAGGAAGTTTTCCACAAGGTGGGGACCTTCTGCAGACTAAGGCTGAGGTTGAAAATATGCAGAATCACTTTGCCAACCGGATCCGCAGTCTAAGTAGTCTGGAGCTGAGGCCGTCTGGACCGGTAGCCTTCCTTGCCTTGATCTTTTTTAGCTGTTTTATCACCCGATTGACAGTAATGCAGAGACCGGTAGAAGAGGGGGAGGAAGAGGAGGAGGAGAAAAAAGGGGTGAGTTTCTTCTGGTCTGGGATTCAGAGGAGTGGGCGCAGAACTGAATCTGATATTTTTATCGTTATTTACATCTGCGAGGCAAACTTGTTCTACAGTCGCTAGGATTGAATTAATCTCGGGAGATGCGATATATCCATCACATGGAGGGACTTTGCTTGTACATACACAATGAATGGTGGTGCAACAGAAGCATCATTAACACTCACTGCTCCCCGGATTTAGAGCTCTTGGCAGTACGGTGCAAGTCCTTCTATCTACCTACAAAGCTAACGATCATCATTGCAATGGCTGTTTACATCCCACCGAAAGCATGGCACTTATCCTCCTACTAGCAACTATAAACAAACAGCAGCTTGGCCACCCCGATGGAGTCTTTATTGTCGCTGGTGACTTCAACAAAGCATGTTTAAAGACTTTTCTGCCTAAGTTCATCCAGTATGTGAAGTCACACCAGAGAAGATAAAACCCTAGAACTAGTATATTCTAATATCCACATGATTATAGAGCCACACCCCTCCCTCATCTTGCCGGATCAGACCATCTCTGCCTGCCCCTCACCCCCACATACATCCTACTACGGAGGCTAACAAGGCCACAAACAAAGATAATAAAAACATGGCCAGATGATACCCTTTCTCAGCTGCAGGACTTTTTTTCCCGCACCATTTGGGAACTTTTTTAACACCACAACTATTTTCCGACATCAAAAAAATTACGGACAATTGATAAACGGATACAGATCTGGCCCTAATCCTCAAAAATGGAGTATGCATAGACAGGGTCCAGTCATTCAAATTCCTGGGGTTCCACGTCACCGACAAGCTCTCCTGGTCTACCAACATCCCGGCAGTGGTGAAGAAGGCCCAGAAACGATTTCCTGAGGGTACTCTGGAGGAATGACTTGGACACTAAGCTTCTGGTAACCTTCTATAGAGCCACTATGGAGAGCATCCTGGCATACTGTATTACAGCGTGCCACGCTGGAAGCATGGCAGCATACAGAAATGCCATGCAGAGAGTGACCAATACTGCCCAGAAGATCATTGGCTGCTCTCTGCCCTCACTGGATGGCATTGCCAGCCCTCGCTACCTCAGCAGAGTCAGGAACATTATCAGGGACCAATGCCACCCTGATCTCACAAAGCACGGCCAAATAGACGTAAGGACATTTTTTTCCCACAGCCATCAGGACTCTGAACTTGCGTTAGCACAACACACAATCCCTTCTGTACAATAAATTCGGGGTGTCCAATAAGAATGTGCAAGGAGTAGCACCACCAATTTTGTTATATGCAGCTGTGTATGATGACAATAAAGGCTTTTGATTTGATTTGATTGGAACTGATTCAGTTCATTGGCCCACTCCCTGTCTCCGGACTCTGGGTCTCTCTCACTGTTGCCTCCATGGCCCGAAATAGTCCTCAAGCTCACCCAGACCTATTTGGTGTTGACTCTCTGGAGTTGGTACTCTCGCTTCTTCCTGTAAATGGTATTTCCCTTCCTTATCTCTCTCTCTCTCTTCAGCTCCTTCTGGACCATTTTCAGGCTCTCTTTCTCCCCAGACCTAAAAGCCCTCTTGGTCTTGTTCAGGAGGGCTCTGAAATCCCTGGTGATCCACGGTTTATAGAATAAACTTAAAACTTGTTTATTTGAACTTTCATAATCATGTATAGTAAAATGAGGATATGATTCAAACACATTTGTAAGACTGATAACTATACCTTTTCTTGGGCTTTGCTCCAGGCAGCTACAGGGTCAGACTCATAGCCTTTCTGTACCAACATGCGGATTAGCTCATGCTTCGGTTTGTTCTCTGTTTGGAAATTGTTTAAATTTGAAGTAAAATATATCAGACTCAAGATTTTATTATAAAACCTCTTACCAATGTAAATTTTTCCTTCAATCTTCTCCAGGACAAAACGGGCTTGATTAGAAAGTTTAGCTGCTTCAGCTCCAAGGCTACCAATTAACCAGTCCTTTCGAAGTTTGTAGTAGTGCAGGCGTAGCTCAAAGAACTCTCTTAGAATGTCTTGGACTGAATCATATCGTTTTAGACAACCCATGTGGTCAAACAGGACCTAAGAAAACAAGATAACACATCGGACCTTAACACACCATCCTTAATTCACAGCACAACTGACTTACAGTCAATTTTAAGTTTGATGAACTTTACCATCGAGTTGCAGGTAAGGCTGGACTGAAGCTTGAAGACTCTGTGGAGGCCAGCTGCCTCAGCCTGGACTAGTTTTTCTTCAGACATACGTACCAGAAACTTCACGGTAGAATCTGTGTGATACTCCTTGTAGTCATTGATGAGTGATGGTGTTTTGTCAGAGCCCTGCAACATCGGCTCCAACACCGACTCTTTATAAGCCTGCACAGGACATGATACATGACGAATTGGCTCGGCATCAATTTTTATTCCTAAATTCAGTGGTGGAGCGTCAGGGCTTTCTAAGCCTTCTCTGCTGGCCTAAAAATATCTGAATCCTAGACTGATGTTCATCATATTTTGTTCATTAAATAATTCCAAATTGTCTGTAATCTTCCACTGATGGCTTTTCCCATGGTTGTGCTGCTTCCAGATGTGTTATGTGTTTTGTCATATTTAACCAATTAACCATTTAACCAATCACATCATCCATTATTTGTGGCCAGGGTCAGAAATTTACCTGGAGGCCTTCACAATCAGTTCTGCAGGCCCTGTAGCCTAATATAAATGCCGACAAAACTTTTGCTTTAACCTAACATTTGAATTGGAGACACCAAGGCCTTATCACAGGCGTAGGGAAATGTCACCATTTTCACACACTATGATTGGCTAGTGATAGTGTACTAGCCAGCGCTCACAAACTGTATCTGTAGCGCGTTGCACAAGCACATATATTTTTGTGTTGGTTTAATAGCGGTTTTGTCAAACCACAATGGATGAAGGAGGAAAAGAAATGGATTTGGTTGCAGATTTACTGTCAAAGCGCTTTTCAAGACAAACTTTTGAGGAAAAACTGGACATTATTAGGAAAGGTCAGACAATTCCGAAGTGTGTCACAACCGGGAAAAGATTATGTCCCCCACTTTCAATCCACTAACTACGAGCTGTACCCCTGGCTCACAGGCTTTGAGTAACACTATCTCGTGTATGCACACACACACACATAAAACATATACATATATACCGTATTTGCTTGTATATAAGCCGTTTTTGTCGGACAAAAAAATTAATGAATCGAGGGTATGGTTAAATGCTCAAAAAAAACACGACATGCACGAAACTGCAAGTTGACCGCACCATGACACGATGATGTCAAGATGCAATAGCAGTAAAGTCATGATCCAATGGCCACGTCTTTACGCCAGCAAATGCGCCTCATACAGTAATTTATTTCAAAATAGAGAAAATATAAACAGAAAAAATGCTAAACAAAATATATATCTATGATTGAAATTCAAGAAAAGAACATAAATACATACATATACGTACACACATACACGCACATATATAATGTTGCTCATCATAAGAGGTCTTCTGAGCCATTCTTTGTCTGGTCCCTCACCTCAGACCAGTTTGCCATGGTTGACCCTACCACAGGCACAAGGCCCCAGACAACATAGCTCAAAATTGATCTCAAAAAGGCATTTGATAACATCAACCACCAAATACTGCTGATTCAACTTGTTTAATTTCTCACCAAGTATGCTAAATAGTTGTTACGACTCCCCCTGGGGTATGATATACCAGGGAGTCGCAACTATCACAGCAGACAGGTTCGGTCAAAGATGAGTTCGGACAAACACTGCAAGTAGCCTTAGTTATATTTTATTTACAATAAAGTCATTAAAACAGACTACGGGATAACATAGGGGAAGCACCAGATATTAAAGTGGCACCCTCAAATAAACACGGTAAAACCCCCTCCCAGACTGGTGTCCAAATGAACACCCACAAAATACAGGAAATAAGACCGAAGGATGCCACTGTTAAACTGATGTAAAATAATCTAGACGGGGGAATAACTGTGTCTAAATGCACAAACTATATGTATACCCCGGGGTGTCTAAACTTATCTCAAGTCACCCGATGCAACCCAAAAATCATTAACAGCACATACAAAATATAACAGGGAGTAACGTACTCACAAGCCTGCAACTCAGCGAGGCATCAAGGCATCAAGGGCAAGGCAAGGGGCGAACTGACAACTGAAAAGGGTTTAAATAAGGGCAGGAGGGATGATTGGGGAATTAATTACAGCTGTGTTGGCCTGGGCAGGGCTCTGTCACAGGGGTGGAGCCACAGCTGCAGATACCTGTAAAGAAAAGAAAGCACACACCTCCTACATAGTGTGTGTCCAGGCTGCCAGCCGTAACAATTGTATTGAATCATACTTATCTAAAAGATCACAGTGCGTCGGGAAACACAATGCAAAATCAACTCCACGGAATAACAGTCTTGGGACTCTACCGCAGAGTCAGTGCTCGGTTTATTGCTCTTCAGCCTTTACATAAATGATCTGCCAAGCTGTTGTCCTTCACCTGTCACCTGCCGAATGTTCCTGCTTCCTGCTGGCTGATTGAAGGTACAGTTGTGGTCGAAGTTCTACATACACGGGGACGCTCGTCGGACCGGCCACGCTCACTCCTCGTCACTGGCCGGCGCGGACGCCCGCCAGACCGACCGCTTCCTCGCCTCGTCATCGGCCGGCGCGGACGCCCGCCAGACCGACCGCTTCCTCGCCTCGTCATCGGCCGGCGCGGACGCCCGCCAGACCGACCACTTCCTCGTCTCGTTCCTGGCTGGCACGGATGCCCCCCCGACTATGTTAGCGGCTAACCTCCGGCCTCCCTGCCTGTCTCTCGCTTCTCATGGACATATGGCATTGGGACTTCTAGGCCGTCCCTTAGAGGGGAGGTACTGACAGGAGCGGCTCGTTGGCCCCTCCTGGCTTGACGTCATTTCATAACAGCTGCAGACTATCCTTGATTACTTTCTGATGTGGGTATTACATTACCAATTACAATGACAATAATGTGTCAGTTAATGCAGATGCCTCACCAGCAGAGGGACTGAATGGACTGTTTTTTTTGCCCGCTTAGAGACTGACAAATCAGATTCAGTCTCAACACATCCACCACCCTGCAACAGTACACTGAAGCCTCAGGAACATGAAGTGAGACATACTGCACACTATAAACACCAGGTTGGCCCTGACGGAGTACCTGGGAAGCCTGTGCTGATCAACTGACTGGGGTTTTCCATCATCCCATCCCGCCTGAAATCTGCCACCATTATCCCCGTCCCTAAAAAGCCAACCATTGACAGCCTGAATGATTATAGGCCTGCTGCTCATGAAGTCCTTTGAAAAGTTTGTCGCCCACCACATCAGGGATACATACCCTCCCCCAGTTGACCCTCACCAGTTTGCTTATAGAGAAAACAGGTTCACTGAGGACACCATTGCCGTTGCTCTACACACAGCAATGAGCCACCTGGAGCACCATGGGAACTATGTGAGGATGCGTTTCATTGACTATAATTCAGCCTTCAACACTATAATACCGGACATTCTGGCTGACAAACTATCCCACCTTGGAATATCCTCTTCCATCTGCTAATATCTTAGATTATGCAATATTTTACTATTTACCTGAAGAGAATGTGATTCTTATATTTTTATATTACTTATTTAGGTTCTTTTACTGGCAAAACACACTTTGTGGAGTAGCACCACCAATTTTGTCATACACAGTTGTGTATGATGACAATCGGCTTTTGATGATTTGATGATGTCTGAACAGAACAAACGTATGCCGAAGATACTGTCCTTCCTCTATGTCAACAGGAAAGACAAAAAAACATGCTGCACAAGAACTCACAGATGCAAAGATGAGGGTGAATAACTGTCTTGAAAAATATCAACTACACTTAAACATATCTAAGACTGTCTGTATGTACTTCTCAAAAAGAGTTACAAAAAACAGGGACCACAACAGAAAAACAATCAATGTAGTCCAAGGATTTAAATATATAGGATACACTCTTGACACTCAACCAGCCTTCAAACAACAGATAAAGACACGCAAAATAAAATTTAATTCAATTTGTCCAATTTTAGGTTCATTAGAAATAATCAAATGAGTCATCAAAATTATATTTTGACACATTTATCATATTGCACATGACTTACTTCCTAACAAGTTGGTCATCGGCTTGCAAAACAACACTAAAACCAATTAAAGCCATTTATAAGCAAGCTTAGAGGGTACAGAACAGAAAGACATAAACGCACCACCACTGTCAGATATTAAAAAAACCTGATAACTGTCATCTTGTCGCATTTTTCGTGGGTTCATTGGATGCCTGAGATGGCCAAGGTGCTTAGCAAGCATTTTCAAGGGCCGATTCGAAATCCAAACAAAACGGGAATAAGCTCGGCGTAGATTTCCTTCACGAAGTATATGTAAAACCCAATCCAAACAAAAGAAGAAAAGCCAAGGCGTTGGCCACCTCAGCCATTTATATTATTCGTGTCATTTTTATTCTATGGTGAATTTTTTTTCCTCTTCAGTGCTGAGTGCCACCCAACTCACCAGCAAAGAAGAAGCGTTGCCCTGATTTCCACAATTTTTCATCTCCTGTCTTTCGCTTGCAACTTTGAGCGTGAATTTTGACATTTTTATGAACATTTTTGATCTGGATACTTAACATAAAAAAATGTCGATGTACGGAAGCTGGTGAAGAATGAAAGTAATTTGCTTCTTATCCACTACCTAAATGCCGTTCGCAAAAGTAAAAAACAATTCAAAATTAATACATACCCAATTTAATTGTCAAAAAATACCATAGTTCTCCCAATCTGAGAAAATTTAAAGAACAATACACAAAGTAGACAAATGAGCCTGACTATACCTGTGTCCATGTACGTATGGGGAGTTCAGTGATCTCGATGGTGTTTTTGTCAAGGACTGACAACTCTCCACTGACCAGGTATTGGTTTGGACCAAGTTCATGAATCACTCCTTTGAAATTTTTGTAACTGGGAAGCTATTAGGAAACACAAGTTTGACAATACATAAAAGGAAGGAAATACAGTACAGTGAACCATCGCTTATCGCGGTTAATGGGGACCGGGACACTCCCGCAGAAGGGTGAAACCGCGAAGTAGCCGGGCGCCATTAAAAAAAAAAAAAAAAACGCTTATAGAAACGTATAACACGTGACCAAAACCACCACCAGGCTAATATGTTGTTCATTCAGGTGTTTTATTCCACATTAGAATGCAGGTGTTATGTTAGTGCATACAAAAAAAATACTGCATATGTAATAAATGTAAACTTTTATTCAGAAAACTCAGAAATTCAAAAACATCATACAGTCAGGATGGATCTTCCCCAGTTCTTTGGCGGCGCGTAAAAAACATTGTTATGGGGAGTTGGGAACGTTGTTTTTTTTTTGTCGGTGAGGATGCGCTTGTAAACAGCCATGACTTCATCGATGAGATTGGTGAACTCAACTCCCCTCACCATGTTATCGTCCATTTCTTTGGCCTTTCTTGGGAGGTCTTTGGCTGTATTAAAGAGGTCCTGCAAATTATGTAAAGTAAGGCCACCTTCGTCAGCGTCGTCAGAGTCGTCGTCGGCAGCAGGCTCCTCTGCCTCCTCACTCGCCGACTTGGTCATCTCACCACTCGCATGCACCATGGCATCAAACAAAGATTTAGCCTTACTTCGGATTAAGTTACCATCCTGGCTGATTTGCTTTGCCCTACAATTACGGATCCAAATAACCAGTGCATGGAAAGTGTTTGGGAGGCATCACGAAGGGCTTCACAAAACTTACGCTTAACTTGGCAACAAGCGTACTGTATAGCACAAGATAGGCGTGGACTGAGAATGGGCATCCGTGCTAAATGGGCCAATGGGGAGTCGAGTATATTCAATGAGCATTCAGCTGGCCAATCAGGTTATGTTTATGCCCGTGATGCGGAAGTGAAACGCCGTGATGCAGAAGTGACGCGGCCGTGATCCCCCATGATGCTTTGCGCACACGTGCATTTTTTTGTGTTTTAGAATTTATAAAATGATAAAATTACTAATTCTAATTGAATATTTTGTTTCCACACCCTGTAGGACTATGTAATTTATAATTTTAATTTAATATCTTTAAAAAAAAATTTTTCCTGAAAAAAATCCGCGAAGCTCTGCAGGCAGCAATAAGTGGAACGCGAAGTAGCGAGGGTTCACTGTAATCCCTCGTATATTGTGTTAATATAGACCCCTATTATAACTTCTTTTTTCTTCTTCAGTGCTAAGTCCTAGTAGCAAAAGTGGCTTCATCTTACGAGTTCCAGCATCGATTTTCACATTTTTATTTTTATTTATTTATTCATTTTCCTAAATAACTAATAGCGGAAAATAATTGCGAAGTAGTGAATTTGCGTGAAGTGAAGACGCGATAATCGGAGATTACTGTAATAGACCCATTAATTATGCATACATATCTAACCCAGGAAATACACATTTGATTGATTCATTAGTATTGAGACATCCTGAATGCAAAGAAACTACAATTTGTATCAGTGACCCTTATATAAGGTCACCACCAGATATTGAATGAGTTGGTGGTACAGAAAGTCACTTCACATCTAACTTATTCCTAATTGCCCCCTAGGTTCCCCATCTTGTGGAAGACTTCTTGTGTGGTTCCAATTTTATCACTACGTCTTTTTCTTGTTTCCGTATCCTTTTTTAATACTGCAACCAAGATGGCGCCGCTCGAGTGGCACCCAGTAGCGGTAGCTCCGTCCACTCTTGCTCGGTTTAATTGCATTTTGGTATTTCATAATGATTTCCCATATATCTTGCTTTTTGCTTTGCTGTTCTGCGGCCTTTGCGACTCGGCACCACCCATCGAGTGGCTTGGTTTCTTTGTGCTAGTCCTAGACGTCTTTGGAGCCGTTCAGCTGTGCTTCCTCTGCCCTGCACGCAGCATCAGCTGTAAGCCGTGGACGATAGTGCCAGGAGAAGAGGCAACGCTCCAGACCGAGCATTCCATCATTGTTATGGGAGCGTGAGATATCTCCCCGGTCAGATGGAGGACCTGCCGGTGCTTTGAAGCCCCCCATTGGCCTCTCCACTGCTGCTGATTAGGTGATGGGACAGTTTAGGAGGATCTAGGCAAGGAAGATGATCTTTAAAACCTCCAGACTACTGAAAGACTGCGTGGTAACCTACGTCTCAGTCTCCAGAAGGTCCCCACCTTATGGACTTCCTGTGTGTGGATCCAGTTTCTTACGTAGGTCTACAATGTCTTGTGTGTCCTGTGTCTGTCTTGCTACATTAACAGACATTTCCCGAATACGAGATGAAATAATGTTCTAACCTAACCTAATGCCAGCAGTGACTGTAAGATCAAGCCATTGCTGGTGTACCGCCCGGAGACCACACATCCTTTCAAGAGACAAAATATCTCAAAAGAAAAAATCCAAGGTATATGGGTGCGCTAATCCTAAATCATGGAGAACGCGTCATTTCTTCACAGATTGGGTTAATCTGTGCTTCGGCAGTCAAAATGTATTTGACCAAGAAAACCCTGCAATTGAAATGTCTCCTGGTCACCCTCTTGGTCTCGAGCGGAAATTCTTGATGAATACAATTTCATCAAGGTTCTCTACCTACAACCAAACCATCACGCCACTCCTCCATTGGATTGACCAACAAGTAATTTTAAACATTAAGAAACTGTGAACAAAGCATTTATTCAATAAATGCTTCAATGTGACAGATAACACAAACCAAAACTTTAGTGAATTTTGGAAAGACCACGTTAATTGAAATTATGGCCAGCTTCCATCGCTGAGAGATACTTTGAACGGCTGAAAACGGCAGATACTGATTTAAATGAATGAACCCATTGTCATTAATGAAATTGTATCTCTTGGAAGGTCGTTTGGTTGACGAGGCAGATGTGAACGACCTTGCCGCGGACCACCAGTAAGAACTGACGATACGGTAACGAAGGTGTCGCGGGAACTCAGTGGCGAGAAGGAGGTGGGAAAGGGGGAATCGCCTCGCTACAAAAGGAAATCCAGTACAAGTTAGCGTAGTGGCAGGAGTTTTCTGATTACATGGAAAAGAGGCGGCCGGACACGTTGGCAAGTGGCCGTGCGTTATCCTATTGTGAGAACATTTGTGTGTGCGTCTTTTTCGTAAGATTTTGAAGGGGAGACAAAAGCAAACATCCATAATAGGTTCAAAGTGAAGGTGAAAGCGAGGCAAAAAGTGGTAAGTCGGAATCTCCCTCTCAAGAGGTTCGCGGGGGGAGCTGGAGCCTATCGCAGCTGAATTCGAAATCCTCAAACTTATAGCTAAGAACACATAGGTGGATTGATCTGGATTCAAACCCAGGACCCCAGAAATGACGCGCTAACCACTCACCCACAGCGACGCCCCCAAACCGTCATTATTGGATTCAGATTTTCCACACGTTTTTTTACGCTAGATGCCCTTCCAGTCAAAGCTGTGGGACAGACTTAGCCAACTGGCTTAATAATTGTTTGTTCATGTCGAGCCAGGTGGCCAAACTGGTTTTACAATTGTTTATTAAGATCCTAGAATGTAAGATAGACAGGCCAAACTGGTTTTACTAATGTTTGTTAAGACCGTGGAATGCAAGATAGACTAATTAGCTGGTCTCGCAATTGTTTGCTCGCTTCGCGAAATGTAAGAAAGGCTAACTAGCTGGCATTGCAATTGTTTGCTTGTATTGTAAGATTTGCCAACTCACTAAGTAATTGTTTGTTTGAAATACACGATGTAAGATAGGCAGCGGCATTTTGTGTGAGCTATAAAAAATATTGTGTTTGTATACAACTTAGCCCTGCAAATGTCTAACCATATCAGCCTAAAGTTTGTTTAAATCAACTTTCTCCTACATCGCTGTCTTAGAAATATTACCGTGTTCCTATATAAAGACGGACCAACTGTTCGTTCAGGAGGAGTTGTAAGGACATCACACTTAACAGGACTCCAATGTTAGAGCTCTAACTCTCCACTTTGCAGTTTGGTAATAAACCTATGATCTCACTCTTTCTTAACCTGCTCCTGAAGTTGTATTTTCAGATCTATCACAAGTCACAAGTGTGAATCGGACATAAGACTCCACAATGAGAGAGTATCAAGCTCTGTCCCGAGTATTTTGCTGGTAAATATTGGTTATACGGGCGCGCCGGTGGCGCAACTGTCTCCTTGTGCCTTGCGATCGGCTGGCGAACGATTCAAGGTGTCCCCCACCTCCAAAGTCAGCTGGGATAGACTCCAGCACCCCCTGCGGCCCTAATGAAGATAAAGTGGTTCAAAAAATGAGACTTTGGTGATACATTGGGTTAATATTGCTGAATATATACTCAACTCTCCATCACACATATATAATGCAACATCAGCTGTAATTGTGCAGTTAAATACAGTAATTATCTTAGTAGTTTACCATTGCCTGGGCCTCTTGGTTGTTTAGCATCCGGCTGATGTTATTGACAATCTCGCGGGGGTCGTAGTTGGGAATCTTACATGCCCAACCTGTTCCAATTCCCTCTGCACCATTTACAAGCACCATTGGAATGATGGGAATGTACCACTCAGGCTCCACCTTCTGGTTATCATCATAGAGGAATTTCAGCAAGTTGGAGTCCACGGCCGGAAATAACAGCTTGGCAAGAGGACTAAAGGAATTGGGACAAGGTTATCAGTCAGAATATTTGGTTTTTGAGGTAATTAACATAAACTAAAACAAACATTGATTGATCACTATGCATCACAGAATATATTGAATGAATAGATACTAAACTTTTCTAATGAACTTAAAATCGTAATGCATTTTTATGGAACATAACACAGAATCAGGGGCAAAAAATTGGTGCCGTGGACACTAAAAGAAAGAAATACAACCGGGTCATTAGTTACACATATATGAACCCAATAAAATAAATTAAGTTTATATTATTGGTTAAGCAAAGGAAAGATCATTATAAAAAAAACCTTTAGCAGTATTAGGACAGTGACATTGATAGTGTAAGATTGTTCGCCGATCACCATAGAGAGTTTGTCGACCTCATCTCTGTAACCCGACTCTCCCCGACTGAGATGAGTCCGATCACAGTGGTGTCATCGGCAAATTTGATGATGGAGTTTGACTGATGGGCTGGTGTACAGTCGTATGTGTACAAGGAGCACAGAAGGGGACTCAGTACACAGCCTTGTGGTGAGACAGTGCTCAGTGTAATGGAGTAAGATAGGTGTGGACCCAGTCTAACAGTTTGTGGTTGGTTTGTCAAGAAGTTCTTTATCCAGCAGCAGATTGAAGAGGATACTCCAAGGTGGGAGTTTGTCCTTCAGAATGTCCGGCTTTATGGTGTTAAAGGCTGAGCTATAGTCAATGAAAAGCATCCTCACATAATTGGTGAGGGTCAACTGAGGGGGGGGGGGATTGTATTCCTGATGTGGCGGGCGACCAAATTTTCAAAGCACTTCATGATCACAGGCGTGAGAGCAACATGCCTGTAATCATTCAGGCTGTCGATGGTTGGCTTTTTGGGGACAGGAATGATGGTGGCAGATTTCAGGCAGGCTGGAACGATGGATTGTTGCAAGGAACGATTGAAAATGTCCATGAAGACTGCAGCCAGCTGTTCAGCACAGGCTTTGAGCACCTTGCCAGGTATTCCGTCTGGTCCAGCAGCCTTCCTGGTGTTCACAGACTGCATTTCCAGTCTCACTTCCTGTTCCTGAAACTCCAGTGTAATGTTGCAGGGTGGTAGTGGGAGTGTTGACACTGGGTCTGATTTGTCAGTCTCAAAGCGGGCAAAGAAATGGTTCAGTTCCTCCGCTAGTGAGGCATCCGCGTTTACAGACATATAATTGTTATTGTAGTTAGTAATATGTCGTATTCCCTACCACATATTCTTTGGGTTATTTTCTTTGAAGTGCTCCTCGATTTTCTTAGAATATGCTGCCTTGGCCTTCTTTATGCCTCTTTTCAGCTCTGCTCTGGCAGCTCTACTTTCTCTTGTCCCCCGATCTCAAGGCGGTGTTACGGCATTTGATGAGTGCTTGTGTCTCCTTGGTCATCCAGGGTTTTTGGTTAGGAAAAACCCGTATCAGTTTGTCTGTAGTAACGTTGTCAATGCAGTTTCTGATGTAGGAGAGTACAGTTTCCGTATAGTCCAGGAGGTCGTTGTGTTCGAAAGGTTCCCAGTTGGTGCGGGAAAAACAGTCCTGCAGCTGAGAAAAGGCGTCCTGGGGCCAAGTTTTTATTATCTTTATTTTTGGCCTTCTTTGCGTCCGAAGTGGGGTGTAAGTAGGGATGAGAGATATGCAGAGATGGTCTGATCCAGCTAGATGTGGCAGAGGAGCTGCGTTATAGGCATGTTTGATGTTCGAGTAGACATGGTCGAGAATTTTGTCTTCTCTCGTATTGCATTTGACATATTGGATAAACTTGGGTAGAGCAGTCTTTAAACATGCTTTGTTGATGTCACCAGCGACAATAAAGACCCCATCAAGGTGGTCGAGCTGTTGTTTGTTTACAGCCGTTAGCAGGAGGTCGAGAGCCGTGTTGACGTTCACATTTGGAGGTATATAGATAGCCGTTATTATGATGACCGTTAGCTACCTCTGTAGATAGTATGGCCTGCATTGTATTCAAATAGCTCCACAACAGTGAGTCTATGATCTTGCTGTCACAACACCATTCATTATGAATGAACATGCAACGTCCACCGCCTTTGCTTTTTCCTGTTAGTTCTTTGGAACGATCGTTCCGAAAAAGCGTACGGCTAGCTAGCGATAGCGCAGCGTCTGGGATATGCTGGTGTAGCCATGTTTCCGTGATAAGAATAATGTTGCAGTACCTAACAAAGCTGTTGGTAGCAATTTGAAGTTCCAACTCATCCATAGAGTGAAAAGGCAGACGTGACTGATGTCCGAATGTAAGTGTGAAGGGGCGGGGTTCGGGTTAGCTGAGGCGTTACAGTAATCCCTCAAATATTGCGATTAATGTAGACCAGACATGCCCGCAATAATTGAAAAATCGAAAAGTAGGGTCACTCCTATTATAAATTATTTCTTTACATGCTAATGTCCAATCATCAAAAAGTATATTTATTGAATATAAGTATAAACATACCAATAGACTGTAATGTATTAATTTCTAATTATAATTTATATATAAAACAATTTAAATACCGTATTTTCACGACTATATTGCACACCGCATTTAGAGGTGCAGTGTCAGTAACGAGTGCTATTTCTGTATTTGACACACACAAGAGGTATCACATTTAAAGGTTCACCGCTCCGCATTACACTGGTCTACCGCACTGCATTATATGGGTCTACAGTAGAGGTTAGCGTTTTCATTTTGCATCCAATAGATGGTACTGCACTAAAGGGAATTTCAACAAAACAGTCAGATAGGTCAGCCAAACTTTATCAATAGATTACAAATCTGCTTTCTGACAAATCCTTTCACTCCCAACATGAATAAAGTTTTTTTTATTTTCGAATAAAGTTAAAGTATTAGTATTTTCGTGACACAGCAATAGCATAATAACTCAAGTTGAACAGGTGGGAATCTCACCAAGGTCGTCATTAATCGAATCAGTAATTTCTGCCTTCCTGAAAGCTCGGACCACAGTTGAAACTTCCACTGGGAATGGCGACAAACAGAATTAACGTGCTAGATCGAGCTCATCTAGCGGCAGGGTCTTCCGGAACCTGTGAAAAGGGAATTGAAGAAGGACCAAGATTTTTCGACAGGTGACGGACTTCGATTTAAACGTCACCTGAGTTGCCATTGTAAGATGTATGATGAAGAAAAGGTCAAAGAAAAAAAAAAAGAATCACAAAAGTTGACTTCTGCCCTTTTAAAACTCCCAACTTTCCAAATTACATAAAGCCAAACAATATAAACAGGACAAGACAGGGCATTCGGCCCAGATGTTCCAGGGTTATGATGGGGCCCAAAATGTTGGTCAGTTCTATCGTGGATACGGTGGTCGCGAGCGTGGTTTCTCTGGTGACCAGGGAAGAGGGTACTCTGGACAAGGCCAACAAGGCAACTGTTTTGTGTGTGGCGGTATTGGTCACTGAGCACATGTTTGTCCCAGCCAACAGCATTAACAGCAGCAACCGTTCCCGCAGCAACTGCTGGCACAGCATTATGGCCCACCACAGCAACGGCGGCCTATACGGAGGGAGAGGCACTGTCAGACCATGGCAGCCCCAGCAAACAACTCAGTCACCTGGACATTATTACAAGGACGGAGCTGATCCCTGTGGTCCATGGGATCCTTCATACTCTGAATAGGGGTGCCTGAGAGGATCAAGAAGCAGTGGTACAGCAGACCCAATGCTTCACATGAAAGTCAACGATGTACAATCATCAGCTTTGGTGGACACAGGGGCATCACACTCATCTTTGAACATCCCGCTCGCCTCCAGTTGTCTCACCTCTCTCATTGACTTTACCAAATGGTGCAAAGATTCCGTGTTCACAACCTATACGAACATGTGGACACTGGTTGATGTGTCCTTTGCAACAAGAACCAGAGGTCGCAACGGTCTATTGGTCACGTATTGAGCCTGAAACTCTGGCCACTGGGTGACTGTTGACTGTTTATCACATGTGGAAATCATTCATTCACTCACTTAAATACAGCGGTTAGCAAACTCGTGACTGCCTGCACCGAAGTCAGACGAGGGACCTTTATACCATCAATTTAAAAACGGTTTTTAAAATGTATTTAAAATTATTGTTGCGAATGAAATGAAGCGCACCCTGATATCCATTGAAGAAAAACAAAAGATGTTAAAAAATAACTGGCATGAGGTTGACTGAAATTAAAAAGCAATATGGCCGTAACCCATCTGCCCTCACAAGCAGAAGGAAACATTAAACGACATGACTCCTTCACATGGGCTATTTGTAAATAAAAAAAAAAAATCAACCAGCCCTGTAGCCAGCGGCTGAGATGAGATCACCATTGACTTCACGGACAGGGATACGAGTAAGCAGGAAAAGATACATTCTGGTAATTGTAGACTCATTCTCTCATTGGCTGGAAGCGTACCCTGTGCCAGGGATGGCTCGGCAGCAGTCATTGTCTTGGCTCCAAGCTCTTCCATTGGCTATACTCTCTATTCGTCAAACCATCAACAAAACCACAAATTTTGCCTCATCTGAAGAGGTTCCGTTACCCAATCCCTCACACACAGCATATTTGTCTCAACTGCAATCTCTTGTATTTAGTATTTCATCATAGGTACAGGAGGCTGCTGCAGCTGCGCGTGATCGCCCACAGGAGGCCTTTGATTCTCCCGGGGACAGGTCACATACATCTACATAAACAAGACACAGTTCCTGGACATAGTTCCTGGTCTGGACTGGGCTTCTAAGAGAGGGAAGTGGGGTACAGGACGTTTTTGTTTTCTAATTGTTCTCTTGTTATTTTTCGAAGGAGCGATCCACATGTGTACATCATACTCCAGTTGGGCGATCTCCAATCAGACGGATGTGGCTCCTATGACACCGCAATCTCCAACGAATGGGACACCACTGGCCTCCTGACCCTCTGGTTCGTATAACCCATGGTGACCCATCAGTAGTTTAGGATGACTTCAGTTATTACGATAGTATCTAACAATTGGATGTTAGTGGCGGAGCAAGATGCCAGCAAAACCCAAGAGGATTGGCCCCATTCGACAATGAATGTATTGCACCAATCCACAAATCAGTAGCTCGCCAAAATTTTACCTGTCTCAAATTAAACGGGACTGGAAAAATTGTTGGGAAACGTTCCATCTGACTAGGGCAGTGCTTCTCAATTATTTTCTGTTAGGCCCCCCCTAGCAAGAAGAAAACTATTCGCCCCCCCCCCCACTTCCCACCGTGACTATAAATAAAATCAATTTATAAAAGTGTTATAGGTACAACATGTGAAATGTTGCACTCTCACAAACATGACAGAAGTAACAATGAGAGCGCCACTGCCAGCTACTGTTGTGGATGCGCAATTACACTTTATACTAGTACGCCCAAATAAAATCCTGTTCCTCAGGGTTACACGCGCCCCCCCCCAGGTATCGCACCGCGCCCCCCGGGGGCGCGCCCCACTATTTAAGAAGCACTGGACTAGGGTGTTGTAAATATGTCTTTTCCGGTGCCATGTCCCATATCCTAAGCTGACATCTGTTTATGGTGTGTGTTCTTTGGTGTTTTTAAGAAGCTGAGTTTTGTTCTACAATTTTCTGTGTTTCAGTTGCAGCTAAAGTTTATCTTTGAAAAGCTTGAACAAAAAATCAATTAAGATTGTTTATTCTTAATATTTTTATGCAGTATTGTTTTGCCGAATGGTTTGATTTAAGCAGCCGATAAGTTTGATGGAACAGAAAACACATGCGGCTACTGGAAATAGTCCAATCTTGTAACTGATACTGTCCAAAAATCCATATCAGGTGCTGATACTGAGTATTGACAGATTGATTGCCTAAAATGACATGAATTAAAATAATGGCATTACCTAAGCATGGTGAAGATATAACGAGGGCTGGCAGCATCTTTGCCACCATTGATACGCGTACCAAACTGACCAAGTGGCTGTAGAATGTTTACGTTGTTACTGCCCACAAAGTTTTGAGCCAAGTTGACGATGGTCATCATGAGCGCTTGCTAAAAAGAGAAATTAATGGTGAATACAAACGCTACCATAATTTCTCAAGTATAAAATTCAATAGTTCTACATTATTTTGTTGAATAAATAATTTGAAAAATGAAATAAAGCAAATTGGATCAAGACAGAAAAATGGTGAGATAAATTACATACAGTGGTACCTCTACTTACAAAATTAATTGGCTCCAAACTTGATTTGTATGTAGAGCAGCAATTTACATTCTAAATTCTATAATTTGCTACATGGACTTAAATACAGCTGGAAGCAAACTCGTGTCTGCCTGCACCAAAGTCAGACGAGTGGACCTATATACCATCTATTATAAAAACAATTTTTAAAATGTATTTAGAATTATTGTTGCAAATGAAATGAAGCGCACGCTGATATCCATTGAAGAAAAAACAAAAGATGTTAAAGAAAAATCTGGCATGTGGTTGATTGAAATTAAAAAGCAATACGGCCGTAACCCATCTGCCCTCAAAACATTGAAGCAGAAGGAAACATTAAAAGACATGACTCCTTCACATGGGCTATCTGTAAATAAAAAGAGCTTCTCACTAAATGACAAGATGCAGAGACTGTTACACCTTTGCATAGGGGAGAAAGAAATTGCAGGAGATACAGTGACAGAGTCAATTATTTCTGAAGAGGTAGCGCAGAAGGGGAACATGAGCCCAAAAAGGTAGGAATATGTGACAATTAATAAAAGGGGTGAACATTAAATATGCAAACAATTATAAAACAGAAAAACATTAATAAAAAAGATAATGTGTAATTCAGAGATCAGGCACACTGCCAGTTGGTTGAGACATTTAGAACTTTAATTACAGCGTGATTTTATAGAGCACACAGGCATTATCTATTGATATCTGACCTTGTGGGTCAAATCGGTCTTTATGATTTATCACCCTATACAGCAAACAGAAGCTTCCGAGAAGTCGTGCAATGCATTTTTGGAAAATACTAGGTAACTCCTCAATTTACAAGTCAGACAACTGCTTATAGCCTTATTGCATGAGCAAAAACCGTTTGATGCAAAACTTGACCTTCACTGGTAAACATTTATCAGAAACTGGACTCCAAGTGGCCATGGTTAGGGACTTTAGCAACAACTTGGTAAACACGTCTCTCAATGTGATTTGAGTCTCGATACCACTTATTTTTTAACATATTTTGCTTTTCTTCAATGGACATCAGGGTGTGCTTCATTTCATTCGCAACAATAATTCTAAATAATAATTTTAAAAAAAGTTTTTTAATAGATGGTATAAAGTTTCGCTCGTCTGACTTCGGTGCAGGCAGACATGGGTTTGCTTCCCGCTGGTCGTGGTATGATTGTGAGAGTGAAACGTCGATTGTATCTCTGTGTGCCCTACGACTGACTCACGACAAGTATATGGTGTAGTCTGCCTTTCACCTGAAGTCGACAGGAATAGGTTCTGGCAACCCTCGCAACTTTCACGAGGATGTGCGCTATGGACGACAAATGAGTTGGTTCAACCGTACCCGAAAAAACAAAAAAAAAATCCTGTTAGAATTATGTGACGGCGAACGAAACTTGACACACAACATATTATTGGAGCAGGGTTTGGTGTTGTTTTGAAACAGCCAATAGGAGGCCAGGAAGGTATTGGGAAACACTTAATAATAAGTCAGCGTAGTATTGGGTGTCATGCGGCAAACAACTCTACCATGACACTTTCAAAATAATATAACGGATGCAAGAAATGTGTTTACGTTTTGGGGCATGTTTGAGTGCGTAACTTTGAAGTTGTCTTCCTTCTTATAACTGTAATTTGCATATAAAAGGTTTCGTGATTTTTCATTAATATACATTCAATCATAAGTAGAGGTACCCATGTATCCTATTTTTTATGGGGTGTACTTTATATAAGTACAATATACTGGGGGAAAACAAGGTGAGTGACAATATGCCTTCTGGCTGAAATAAATCACATCTAGTGATGATGTTACTTGTTCTGATTAGCATTCTGCGTACATTATACCATTACAGAATAAGACTGATCATTACAAAAATATTAAAATACAGCAGTGGAGACAGAAGAATAATTTTTGTCATTCCTTTGGTATTTACAGTCATAATACTACCTCCCCATGATGGTAAGCTGACATCTCTGCTACTGAACCAGCCAGCTGCGCAACTTTCACCTCCCTTTTATCATTCCTCTTTAAGCAAGTGAAAAGCACTTTTCTCTGGCCAGGCTTTAAGCCTAAAAGAAAAACAAACAGGAAATATTCAGATTAGTTACTGGCAAAGTAAAATAAACAAAGAGGGAGTCAATATGTCAGCGTACATATGAATAATTATGATGAAATGTCATTATTAATGTGAAGTATGAATGTATTTTATGCTTATTATTATTATGTATTTTGTTTTATATAGTGTAGTCACTGTAATAGAATTTTGCACGACCTAGTGGTAACTCCCGTCACGACCTCTTTTAGTTAGGGGGGGTGCTATCTATCACGAAACCCCCATTTCTTTGTGTACTTTCCCGCCTTAAGTTTGTCTCCGTCACATGATCCTGTGCTAATAAAACCAGGTTGTTTGTAGGGAGTTGCCAGGAATTCCAAACGGTCATTCAGGAAGATAGACCATCTTTCTGCTCTGGCTATTCTGGCGTCCTCCTTCATATGAAGTGGTTTAAATTCCCATCACGACTGGCTGTGTGTTTCCTCTGCTCCGATATTATTGAATGTATATGGTCTTAAACCTGACATTTTCTGGTGCCGAAAATCCCGGAGATTCATTTCTGAATTTCTCGGACTGCGGTGGACTGAAAGCCGAGAATTACTGACGTCACCCCTCTTACTTTAAAAGAGGGGGCCTTTTCGGTCGATCGCGGCCCGTTTGAAGAAAGGAACCCGGCGGAGAAAGAGGAGGCAGACAGACGGTAAGTGCATTTAAAAATGTATGTATAACAAGGCTGTGAAAATCCTGTTTTTCCATTCGTGAAAGAGTCGAAGAAAAACGCTCCATTAGTGGGAGATAAGGAATGCATACACGTGAGAATTACGTATGTCGTTAAGAAAATTAAAATAGAAACGTAAGGTATGCAACGGATGGTACACTTAGTTGGATTAGCCAACTAGAGTGTCTCCAAGAGGTGCGTCAGTGACGCGGCGTAAACCTATGGTGGTGGGGTTAGAGTCCCCCCTTTGTGAAAAGGATTTCACAGATTGTTCAAAATAAGGGAAACCTTCCAAAAATAATGCACTCGATGAGTAAAAAGCGCTAAATAAAAAGTAATCATTATATAGAGATATAATAAAAATGGAAGTACGCAGTGACGCGCGCAGGCCTTGCAAAATAAAAGAATACCGGTTAAAAAGTCGACGTAGACGGATAAATAGGATATTAACGTTATTAAAAAGATAATAAATTAGTTGGGACGTCCCTAAAAAATCCTAGAGAAATATTTTAATAACGTAACACTTGACCATTGCGTAGAAAATAAAAAAAATAATAAAAAACCAAAGAACGAGAGGAAAAAAGCACCTAAAATGGGCTCTGGGAATAGTAAAGAATATCCAAATGATGTGAAATTCATGCAAAGACATTTTCCTGACAATTCCGCCCATATAGGAGAATGGACCAAAAAGAACCATGCAAATGGTTGGGGGGGGGGGGGGGGGGGGGGGTTGTTAGTGGAACCTTTGCAAACTATTCAAAGGAATTTAGAAGTTAAAAAAAACTGTAAACAAAGGAAAAAAGCAAGAAAAAATATGTAAGCAGCTAGAAGATATTAAAGTTTGGATAGAACAAGCTACTAAACGAGAAGAACAAAGATCTGAGAAGAAAATCAAAAGGGCTGAACAAAGAAACACAATGGCCGCCGTGGTTGTTGGGCCCGGTGAAGAAACAACAGCAAGAATCCCACTTTACGACCAGCCCCCCTTCACAGACACTCCACACCCAACATTCCAAGCACCCCTGGTGCGGACAAAAAGAGGGGGGTCACCCAGTGTTCCTCCTGCTCCTTCCACACCTCTCAAAGAACAAAGCATATGGCATGGAAAACTACCCCAAGATGGAGTCGGAGAGCGTTCATCATAAGTCTGAGACACAACTTTTCCAGAGTGAGAGGAAATTTTGATGAAAGAGATAAACAAGGGAAAGTTCACCCACACGACTCAGATGACCTAACGCAGTCAGTAGAAGGAGTCCTGGCCCGAGTGCGAGAGACCTGGCGCCCAACACCATGTTAATCAGGGCCACAAGACAAGAACCAGGAGAAGGAGTTCATAAATTTAGAGCAAGATTTGAGGAAGTTTTCAAAACCCATAGTGGGATTCCAGAAGACCAAAATGAGCAAGGGGTGTACCAAGCCCAACAAAGACAAACATTTCTGGAAGGGCTCCAGCCTGAAATCAAAGGTTTCGTACAAAAATACTGTATCACATACCGAACCTCGCCCATGAATCAACTCATGGAGTGGGTGATTCATGCTGAAGAGAGATACCGCCAAAAACAGGCAAGCTCAGGAATTAATGCTCTGACCCAAGCCATGGCCTCATTGGTGGACCAAGACTCATCACAAGTGTTCTACCAACGAGGGCGTGGGAAGGGAAGAGGTCGAGGAAGACTAGGCCCATCAAAATGGACATATAAAGATGACAGGTGTTACAACTGTGGTAAAAAGGGACATTTTAGTAGAGAATGCAAGGCTCCACCCAGCGGGAACATGAGACCTCCACGATATAACCCTGAAAACGAATATCGAGAATGACGCCAGAAGAAAGAGGGACAGAAGCCTGACACTGAAGAGAAACTGAAGAAAGCGATAGGGAGGACGAAGAAACCCCCTGCTCGCCAGCAGAAGTGTTAGACTTAACCGAAATCATGTCCACGCTATGGGAAAAAGACAACAAACCATTCTACACCCTACTGGTAGGACAAACACAAACACCAGTAAAAATTTTATGCGACACTGGAGCAGATAAATCAGTTATCAAAGATAACGTACCTGGATTGATACCAGGGAAGGAGTGGATCACTGTGATAGGAGCAGGAGGACACACGGAGCTGTTGAGGAAGTCAAGAAAAAAAAATGTAACAGATGAAAATGGGCGAAACCATGAAGCAAAGTTCGTCCTGAGTAAGAACTGTCCTGTGAACCTCCTGGGAAGAGATCTTCTCCGTAAACTGGAAATTAGCCTTATTCCCACAGACGATGGCATGAAACCAGTCCACAGGTGGGAGGAAGCAGGGATTCAAGTGGTTGAAGGTCAAGAGGAGCCTCATACGTTCTACTCCCTGGATTAAACAACACAAGAGCCCTCATCTGTAGTCAAACATTTGAAATCCAAAGTTGAACATGTGGATGGACAAGCACAAACCCACTAGCCATTACACATCACTGTGAAATTTGGGAAAGCTAGAACGGGATTTGTTAAACAATTCGAGCGACTGGGACCACAACTAGTTCGACTGGAGTACCTGTATTCAACAGCAGATGGAGACGCAGCCGCCACGGTAGACTTGCCAGGTCAAGTAAAAAAACTGCTAGAGTTTGATATAACACCCCATGTGTCCATAAAGAGGAAACCTCACAGGCCCTGGAAGGACCTGGGATGCATGGTGCAGTTCCTGGAGAGCAGAAGTGAAGAGTCGTTGTTGCATTAGACTCCCACAATCAGCATACTAACAAACACCTCATATGGGACAGTCACAAGACAGAAGTTGAAGTGGATGACTCGAGCAAATCCAAGAACACACTTGACTGCGTGACAAGATTACATACTTCTACAAGCTGAAGATTTCCCTACAGTCCCAAGTACACTGTGGGCCAAATCAAAAGCAGACGTAAGAAAAATGAACACAGCAAAGGAGGTAAGAATTCAACCCAAGACCTCATTCCGACCAAGAGCCAAACAATATGCCCTCAAACCAGATGCTATAGATGGCATCAGACCAGTAATTAAAGAAATGCTCGAAGCAGGTATTCTAATTGAAAGTCCAACAAGCGAATGCAACACTCCCATCTTTCCCGTGAAGAAAGCAGAGACGGGTAAATGGAGATTGGTCCAAGATTTAAGACAGGTCAATACAGCAGTGCAAACAAGAGCACCCTGTGTTCCAGACCCACATACACTGTTGAATGAGTTAAAACCACATCAAAAATTATTTACAGTAATTGACCTAAGCAATGCATTTTTCTCTATTCCATTACACAAAACGGCCCAAGGCTGGTTTGGTTTCATGTTTGAGGGAATCAAATACACATACACAAGGCTGCCACAGGGGTTCTGTGACAGCCCTACAATATTCTCACAAGAGATCGCAGCATGCATCAGTCAACATGAACATAAAGACACCACACAGATCCTAGTATATGTAGACGATATACTGGTAGACAGTCCCACAGAAGAGGAGAATAAAGAAGAATCCATCAGATTATTCAAGCATCTAGAGCGAACTGGCAACAAGGCGTCACTGACAAAACTGCAGTACTACCAGGAGTCAGTCACCTTCCTGGGACATTGAGTCTTACAGGAAGGAAGACAGCTAAGAGATGGAAGACGAGAAGCTATCCAACAATGTCCGAAACCGCAGACAAAAAAGCAAATGATGGCCTTCTTAGGCCTAACTAACTACTGTTGGAGCTGGATTCCAAACTATGCAGAGCTAACTCAGCCACTGCTAAGCATGATTTATGCTACTGAGATGACAATGAGGGATCCAGTAACATGGACTGAACAAGGGAATCGAACATTCCTAGAAGTGAAACAGCAAATTTTGGAATCAGGAGTTCTAGCACTTCCTGACTACGAGAAACCATTCACCCAAACGGTGACTTGCAAAGAGACTTTCATGACATCAGTGTTATTACAACCATATGGAACAAAGATGAGACCAGTAGCGTTCTACTCAAAAGGACTGGACCCAGTTGCAGCTGCTCTACCTTCGTGTGTACGAGCAGTGTGTGCAGCAGCATTAGCCGTCCAGATGACAGCTGAACTTGTACTGTTTCATCCACTCACACTCCTAGTCCCCCATGAAGTGGATCTACTGATTACACAAACTAAAATGTCATTTCTGTCACCAGCAAGACACCTAGCCAAAACAGCTACACTGTTATCGCAACCCCATCTCACCACCAAGCGATGCAATACCTTGAACCCAGCAACGCTGATACCAACTGAAGAAGACGGAAATCCACACCAATGTGATGAAAGGACCAGCGAAAGCTGCAAACCTAGACCAGATCTTAAAGACACTCCTATTCCAGACAGCACCTATGTATATGTGGATGGATAAGCATCCAAATGAGAACAAGGGAAAAATCAAGTAGGATTCGCAGTCGTCACAGACAACGAAGTCTTATGTGCAGAAAAACTGCCATCTAATCTCTCAGCTCAAGCTGCAGAAATTATAGCGTTAACAAAGGCATGCACATTGTTTAAAAGTAAAAAGGTCACAATTTATACAGACAGCCAATATGCACACTCCACTCTACATGTATTTGCTGCACAATGGAAGAGGAGAGGGATGAAAACATCTACAGGCAAATCAGTAGAACATGCTGAACTGCTAAAACAAATGCTTAATGCAGTACTACTTCCCAGCCATATAGCTGTATGCAAATGTAAGGCACTTACTGGAGGCAACGACAGAATTAGTAAAGGGGATGCCAGAGCAGATACAGCAGCTAAAGAAGCAGCACAAACATTTACTGCACAGTATACACAACAACAAAAGAATGAGTCAATCCCAAAAACAGTATTAATTGATATGCAAAACATTGCACCACAAAAAGAAAAAGAGGCATGGATAGATGAAGGTGCAGAACAGTCTGCCGATGGTCTATACACAACAAAAGGCCTACCATGCTTACCAAAGAATTTATTCCAAATGGTAGCAAAATTGAGCCATGGGAAATCTCATGTCTCAACAGGGGGGATGGTGGACATGGTACAGCGTGTGTTCCATGTGCCAACAGGTCTAAATACCTACTTTAAATTTTTTTGTAGGAACTGTTTAATTTGTTGCAGACATAACGTGCAAGGTAACCTCAGACCCAAACGGGGCCAATGCCCAAAAGGTACGTACCCTTTTGAAATTATACACATGGATTTCATTGAATTATCCAAAAGTAACCACTATAAATACTGCTTAGTCTTGATTGACTCGTTCTCTAAATGGACTAAAATAGTCCCAGCCAGATCACCAGATGCATTAACGGTGGCGAAAGTCATCTGTAAACACATAATCCCAGAACATGGGATCCCCAGAATCATCTGGAGTGATAATGGCGCTCAGTTTCTAAACAACATAGTCCAACAAATGGCAAACCATCTAGGAATAAGTTTAAAAAACCACTGTTCGTACCATCCGCAGAGTGCAGGACTGGTAGAGAGAACGAATGGTACGATAAAATTAAGACTTAAGAAAACCATGGAAGAAACAAAAAAGCCATGGCCAGAATGCCTACCAATTGTTAAAACTTATATTACAACTAGCTCGGGATTAACACCTTTTGAAATAGTTCATGGGAGACCATTCCAACTCCCCCTATGGGAAGGTGAACCATGGCAGGAAACAAAGGGCAAGGCGGATCCACTCACCGAGTGGATGGTAAAGATGTTTAGAGAGAAACTCGTCCAAGATACATGTAAGCTGCCATTATCCCCTTTGTCCCCCTAGCAGGAGGTGGTGAAGCCTGGTGACCAAATCCTGATCCGAGCCATAAAAAGGAAATCCTGGTCTTCTGCGTGCTGGGAAGGTCCGTTCGTGGTCCAACTCACCACCCCTACAGCGGTAAAGATTGCTGAGAGGTCTACGTGGATTCACCAATCTCAGGTCAAGGTGGTTCGAAACATAGGGGACTGTGAGTAGACTGCAAGCCGGACGGTACCAAAACCCTTGTCCGTGGAACATCATCAGACGTCTACTCACCTGCCCCAAACGCCCCCCCCCCCATTTTAACTTTGACATTTCGTAGACTTTGCATTCCCCCGCAGAAACCAAAATGAAAGCTGCCGCCACCCTCATCACAGCGACTCTCCTATCAGCCGCAACTTGGGCGTGGCTGGATTCCCTGCTCACTGAGACTCGAGCAGGAAATCGAGATGGTCCCATGCTACTGTCGCAAAAAAAGAGTGAAGTGGTATGAAAAGGACAATCCAAAAAATCACTTTGAAGAAAATATGTGGTATAATTTCATGGTATTTCAGAAAAAAACAAACTGGTGTGAAAGAAAGTTGTTATGTGTGCAGTCGTATGCCTTATTCCACAGGTACCCCACCAGTATATCCCATGCCAATCGACCCCTATACCTATAACACCTACACACCTCTATGGTATCCCGACATACTGAGATCACGGTATCTAGAAGGTGTATTAAGATCTGTAGTTCTCGAGCTTGATGCCACTGTACCACCTTTAACAGGTAGAAAATTCACAAGGCTTTTGAACTATAATTGGACAGATCTAGTTATGTTAAACAACATCCCATACCCACGTAATTTTAAGGCAGTGTGTTTCGCTAGTAATATGAAATTCTGGGGTAGGTCCAGACCAGTAGAAGTCCCCATGAAGTACTGCAGTCAGGTAATTACCCCGTGCACGCGAAACACCACTAACAAAGATCAGTTCAATGCCACAGGAGCGCCCCCGGGTGCCACCTGCAGGGACTATTACACTCTCCCTGATGTAATGGGCACTGATCCCCAAGATGATGGGTATTGGATGTGTGGGTATACAGTATATTTGGGTTTGCCCACAGCATGGAATGGTTGCTGTGCAATGGTGCAGATGGTTCAAAATGCATTCCTTTTAAGGGGAGTGAAAATACCAGTAAGATATAAGAGATTTATACCTGTACAATTTAAACCACATGATTCAATTTGGGGTAGTGATGTCCCTGATGATCACAAATTATGGTCCACCTCCGAGAAAGTCATACTGTCACTACTTCCACAGATTGGAGTGGGTAAAGTTATGCTCCGTGTAGAAACATTGAATTATCGGATGGGACTGTTTATTAACCAAACTGTCAAGGCTCTACAGGGCATAGCAGATGAATTACAAGCCCTTAGAGAAATGGAGCTCCAAGACCGTATGGTCTTGAATTTGATAACAGCCAAGGATGGAGGTGTGTGCGCCATAGTCGGAGAACACTTGTACTTTCATCCCAGATGAAACCGGTGACGAAGGTAACATTACTCATGCAATAGCGGAGATGAAAGCCTTGGCCAACGCTATGGCCCAGGATCACCCAGCCATAGGTGCATCACTTTGGTCATGGTTAATATCCGGGTCGTGGTTCGCGATTCTGGTTAAATTTTTCAACACCATTACTTGCAATTATGTTACTCTTCTGTATTTTTTCAATGTGTATAATTCCGTGTATGAAAACTGTGGTTCGAAATACTATCCAGCATACGCTGGTAGCTTACAGCGACATACAGTATCACCACGTGACATGCCGTAATGAAGATTCTCCCACCATTTTGAAGTGCGACGAGTAACGGTATGTCGAGTCATCCGGGTAATTGTACATGTCTTAACTTCATAACTGTGTTCGCTCATAAAGAGGGACACAGAGGGATTTTCTTATATAGCTTTAAAACTACCTCACGTTTTTCACCTGTGCCTTCACAAATGATTTTATTGTTTTCTTATATAACCTTAAAACTACCTCACGTTTTTCACCTGTGCCTTCACAAATGACTTTATTGTTTTCCATACTCTTTGATAAGTAACTGTTGATGATGTTTATATTCTAGTGCCTTGGTAGGAGGGATATAAATTGATGTTAAATGAAAATTCTTTCAAAGTTACTAAAGGGGGGAAATGTAAAGTATGAATGTATTTTATGCTTATTATTATTATGTCTTTTGTTTTATATAGTGTAGTCACTGGAATAGAATTTTGCACGACCTAGTGGTAACTCCCGTCACGACCTCTTTTAGTTAGGGGGGGTGCTATCTATCACGAAACCCCCATTTCTTTGTGTACTTTCCCGCCTTAAGTTTGTCTCTGTCACATGATCCTGTGCTAATAAAACCAGGTTGTTTGTAGGGAGTTGCCAGGAATTCCAAACGGTCATTCAGGAAGATAGACCATCTTTCTGCTCTGGCTATTCTGGTGTCCTCCTTCATATGAAGTGGCTTAAATTCTCATCACGACTGGCTGTGTGTTTCCTCTGCTCCGAAATTATTGAATGTATATGGTCTTAAACCTGACAATTAACACAATATGCGAACCAGAGTGTTCAGTTTTTGAGTGATTCAAGCCCGATTACTACAATTTCAGATGCACAGTCTTGAATTCGATTTTTGGATTTAATTTAGTGACTGTCCACATCTTTCTAACATCTTGAGATAAGGGAGAGGAAGTAAGTGGGAATGTGTAAAATATTCTATTTTTAGTGCATAGACTTTAAAAAGAAGTTTGAGCGGTGCTCATATTTGTAATTGTACTTTGTGGGGGCTCACTTGTCTTTTTACAAGACCCCTCCTCCCACCAGAAAATTGGAAACACCAGGAGATAGAGATGAAAGAGGTGAGAGAAGGGAGATTTGTACAAATGAGACCATTATTCCTTAGTTGTCATTTTAAGGAGATGACCAGAGAGCTTGCTCAGTATATGTATTTATTTACTTATTGTACAAACCCTTCCAATTAAGTTGGGAAGATGTGTTAAGTAAATAAAAGCAAAACAATATGATTTGGAACTCATGTTAAACAGTTAAAATAAAAACACTACAAAGATAAGATATATAATGTTTAAAATAGTAAACCTGATTGTTTTTTCCTTTTTTTTTTTTAGAAAATAATTATCTATGTATGTATGTGGGCGGCCAAGCAAATGAGTGGTCAGTGTGTTGGTTTCACTGGGGTCCTGGGTTCGATCCCAGGTCGGTCCTCCTGTGTGGATTTTGCATGTTCTGCCGTGCTCACGTGTTTTTTCGAGTAGTCAAGTTTCCTGGCACATTCAAAAAACATACATGGTAGGCAGTTTGAAAACTCTAAATTTCCATTAGATATGAGTGGAAAATGATTATTGTGAAAAAAATGACAAGAGCAAATTCTCAAAAGACAAGACAATGACTGCAGGTAAGCATTTTTCCTACTTGATATCAATGTGTTTCCCTATTTTATGTAGTATGTTCTCACATGAAAAAAAAAAACATAGCATGCACGGAACAGCAAGTTGACGACGGCATGACACGGTGTCGTCATGATGCAAGAGAATGTGGCCAAGACGGTCATTTATATCAAAATATAGAAAAGATAAACTGTTAAAACGCTAAACAAAATTAATTCTATAAATGAAATAATGAATAAAACCCTATGTATCTTGCATAAAATGTCAAGACAAGTTCCTGTCACTGCGTGCTCGAGGCACGGCAATGTAGGCAATCGGCTGACCACCAATTCAGTGTGCCTCTGGCCCGGAAAGATCAGGGATTGGCTCCAGCACCCCACCCGAGCTTAATCAGGATAAAGCGGTTCCGAAAATTAGATATATGGAGTATTTAGTCAACCACCAATTGTGCAAGTTATCCTATTTGAAAAGATTAGAGAGGTCTGTAATTATCAACATGGGCAAACCTCAAAGAATGTTGAATGTGGGAAAAAAATGAAAATCACATGATTTGATTTTTTAAGAATATATTTACAAATCATGGTGGAAAATTAAAAAAAAAGTTCTATTTTGGTTTCATGTGATCACAACACATTCTCCCGGTCCTCTTCTGGATCATCCAAATGCTCTGTAGCTAACCGCAGACGGGCCTGGATGTGTACTGGCTTCACCAGGGGGACACGTCTGGCAGTGCAGTATTTGAGTCCCTGGCGTCACATTGTGTTACTGATATTAGCCTTTGTTACTGTGGTTCCAGCTCTCTGTAAGTAATTCACTAAGTGTGTGTGGTTCTGGGATTTGCGCTCAAAGATCTTGTTCATTTGATTGACGCCATGGAGTGTAATCTCTCATGGAGCCCCAGATCGAGCGAGATTATCAGTGGTCTTGTATCTTGTCCATTTTATAATAATTGCTCCCACAGTGATTTCTTACACCAAGCGTTTTACCTATTGCAGATTCAGTCTTCCCAGCCGGGTGAAGGTCTACAATTTTGTCTCTAGTGTCCTTCAACATTTTTTTAGTTCCACTTTCTAATAATTGTTGCAATTACAGGCCTCTCTAATCTCTTCATGTCGGAGAATTTGCACAATTGGTGGTTGACTAAATGCTTATTTGCCCCACTGTGTGTGTCTTTGTCTGTGTTTGTGTACGTATATGTATGTATATGTATGTGTGTGTGTATATATATATGTATGTATATGTATGTGTGTGTATATATATATATATATATATATATATATATATATATATATATATATATATATATATATATATATATATATATATATATATATATATATATATATATATATATATATATATATATATATATATATATATATATATATATATATATATATATATATATATATATATATATATATATATATATATATATATATATATATATATATATATATATATATATATATATATATATATATATATATATATATATATATATATATATATATATATATATATATATATATATATATATATATATATATATACTTTTTGAGTTTGTTTTAAATCTGTTATTTTGGAAAAAATAAACAATGTACTGTATATTAAATTATTTAATAATGTTGAGCTAGAATTAAAACTTAACAGAAGAAGATAGTACAAACAAGCACCAATAAAAAGAGATTATACAAACCATCAACCAGGGATGGAATGGATCTCTCATTGTCAGAGTTGGAGAACAGAATCAGTTCCTTGTTGATAAAGTCATTGTAGGAAAGATGTCGGGCTTGTGTTCCATACAGGTATTGCTGAAAAGGAAAAATGCGAAGTTTAATCATTATGAAAATACGATAATTATAAAGAGATGCAAAAGGATGGACATATGTAAACAGTTGTACATTTACTTGTTAAATAACTTGGATTTTTTGTAAGCACAGAAGTATATTATATATAATTTCTCTAATTGGATCCTCCGTCCTCTGAAACACTAGACATAATACTTTAAAAATGACCAAAGGTTGAGTTTGATTTTTTTAATAAGGGACCGCACATATTAATGAACATATTCATACTCATGTTAATTAACATTAATTCATTCATCTTCCATACCACCTATCCTCAAAAAGGGTTGTGGGGGTTGCTGGAGCCTAACCCAGCTGTCTTTGGGCGAAAGACAGACTACACCCAACACGGGTCGTCAGTCAGTCGAAGGGCACACAAAGAGAGAAGCGACCATCCGCACTATCAATCATACGGCCACTGGCGGGTATTGAGTCAACCGAAGTCAGGCGTGTGAACCTATACACCACGAGGCGTGTACGTTAATGAACATATATACAGTGGGGCAAATAAGTATTTAGTCAACCACCAATTGGGCAAGTTACCCTACAATAAAAGATTAGAAGCATGTAATTGTCAAGATGGGTAAACCTCAACCATGAGAGACCGAATGTGGAAAAAACCCTGAAAATCACATTGTTTGATTTATAAAGAATGTATTTCCAAATTTGTTCCTGCTGCTGGCAGACGCTACATGTCTCACAAAGCACGGCTAAATAGACTTAAGGACTGTTTTTTTTCCCACAGCCATCAGGACTCTGAACTTGCGTTAGCACGACACATAATCCCTTCTGTGCAATAACTTCAGGGTGTGCAATAACAATGTGCCATATCTTAGATAGTGCAATATTTTAGAATTTACCTAGCCAGTATGTAACTTTTATACTTTTATATTACTATTTATGTTGTTGTTTTTTTACTGGGGAAGACACACATTGTGGAGTAGCACCACCAGTTTCGTTATACGCAGCTTTGAATGATGACAAATGATTTTGCTTTGATTTGATTAACAAACGCAAAATAAAATATCCTGTCTTATATAGTCTATATATTTATATGATATCAACAATGTCCGTCTGCCAGTCACGGAACTTAGTTTGCTTTTTTTCCAAAATAAAATAATAGTAAAAATGCAATGACGTTAGCCAGAACAGACTACAGGAGCTCCTGAAATTGTAACAAAAAAACCTCCCACAGATGGACGATTTTATTCTGATGCGGAAAACAAAAATACAGTGAGACAAATAAGTATATTTAGTAACCACCAATTGTACAAATTATCCTACTTGAAAAGATTAGAGAAGGCTGTAATTGTTAACATGGGTAAACCTCACCCACAAGAGACAGAATGTGGGAAAAAACCCAGAAAATCACATTGTTCTATTTTTAAATAATTTATTTGCAAATCATGGTGGAAAAGTATTTGGTCAATACCAAAGGTTCATCCCAATACTTTGTTATGTAAGCTCTGTTGGCAATAACTGAGGCCAAACGTTTTCGGAAACTCCACAAGATTTTCACACACGGTTGCTGGTATTTTGGCACATTCCTCCATGCAGATCTCTCGGCACTGATGTTTTGGGGCTGTTGTTGGGCAACACAGACTTTCAACTCTCTCCACAGATTTTCTGTGGGATTGAGACCTGGAGACTGGCTAGGCCACTCCAGGACCTTGAAATGCTTTTTAGAAAGCCACTCCTTTGTTGCCCTGGCTGTGTGTTTGGGATCATAGTCACGCTGAAAGACCCAGCTACGTCTCATTTTCAATGTCCTTGCTGATGGTAGGAGATTTTCACTCAAAATCTCTCGATACATGGCCCCATTTCATTCTTTCCTTTACACAGATCAGTTGCCATGGTCCCTTTGCAGATAAACAGCCCTGCATACTGGCCTAGATGTGTACTGGCTTCAGCAGGGGGGACACGTCCGGCAGTGCAGGATTTGAGTCCTTGGCGGCGCATTGTGTTGCTGATAGCAGCCTTTGTTGCTGTGGTCCCAGCTTTCACTAGGTCACCCCTTGCGGTTCTGGGATTTTTGATCACCGTTCTTGTTATCATTTTGACGCCCAGGGGTGAGATCTTGAATGGAGCCCCAGATTGAGGGATATTATCAGTGGTCCTGTTTGTCTTGCATTTTCTAATAAGTGCTCCCACAGTTCATTTCTTTACACTAGTCATTTTACCTATTGATTCAGTCTTCCCAGCCTGGTGCTGGTCTACAATTTTGTCTCTGGTGTCCTTCGACAACCCTTTGGTCTTGGCCATAGTGGAGATTGGCGTGTGAGAGGCAGAGGTTGTGAACAGGTGTCTTTTATACCGATAATCAGTTAAAACAGATGTGAATAATACAGGTAACGAGTGGAGACCTCGTTAGATCTCTTTAGAAGTTAGACCTATTTTACAGCCAGATTTCTTGCTTCTTTGTAGCAAATACTTATTTCCCACACTAATTTAGAAATATATTCTTTAAAAATCAAACAATGTGATTTTCAGGTTTTTTTTCCACATTCTGTTTTTCTTGTGGTTTACCCATGTTGACAATTACAGGCCTCTCAAATCTATTCACAGAAGTTAGATTTTTCAAATTTGAAACACAAATATGTGATAGTTATGGTGCTACATATTTAATGACTGATATTTTTTTTCACCTTTATAACAATTTGTTATATCGCTCAGCTCTATGTATAACCATTGGATGACCATTAACTGATTGATTGGTGTGGTTAGCATTTGTGGGAGCAGTCAAAATGATTGAATTCTCTGACTGCGTTAATGTGGATGTGTCAACTGTGGTCAGATGGGAAGTTAGAGTTGCCAATTTTATCACAGATATCACAGGTGTCACAAGTATTGCATTTCCCATTTTTTATATCACATTGCACACAGCGATATTGCAGTCTCAATAGCGCATACCAATATCACAGGTATCACAACCACAATTATGGTATTGATTTTGCACTAATTGACAAAGTATTGGTTCACCACTAGTGTGAACCCTTAATCTCAGAATTGTGAGTGTGCATGCAAACCAAACTTCCTCCACGACTCACTTTTTACAAGTTATTTGGGTAACTTTTAATTCATCTTACCTGCAATTAACATATACATACATATATATGCATACATTTGCAACTACGCTGTTGTACTGCAGCCTGGTAAGCCTGGAGCTGCCCTAAGAATCCATGTGTCCCCAGGTTTTTGCTACTTCAAAGCTCTATTTGTGCCTAAGGCTAAAAAGTACACATAAATTGTATCTCTATTCACACATATGGTACAAATAATGTGGATTTGTGTTTTGGGAATCAACAGGTAACATTGGACTTCGTCGTGGCAGATATTGCTTTTCCCCTGCTTGGTGAAGATTTTCTGTAGGAAAATAGACTGGTGGTCAATGTGAAAATGGCCGCCTGGTGCAAATTTTGACCTTTTCCCCTTTCACATGGGGCCGCAAGGAGGGGAATTATGAAAGAAACATGTCAGCATCATTCATCGTCCGGGCAGGCACTGGGCCTCGCCATTCAACATAGTTCTAAAGCCTGACGGTGGTTGGTGTCCATGCAGGGACTATAAACACCTTAATGATGTCACTATACCTGACCATTACCCCATTCGACAAATTATAGAATTGTCCACTTGACTGGCAGGAAAAGTTATATTTTTCAAAGTGGACCGGTATAAACATATTTTGGCAAAACATATTTTGGCAAAACGTATTTCGGCGAAACCTCTTTCGGCTAAACGTATTTCGGCGAAACATATTTCAGGCGAAACATCTTTCGGCAAAACGTCCAGTCATGAGTTGACCTAGAGAGGGCCTAAAATCAAGTGCAAAAGAGTGTAATGGTGTAAATTGGTTAGTTTAAATTGGTGCAGGCAGACTTCAGCATTCCAAAGATTGCCATGTTGACTTTTTAATTATTTGAATTTCTCAGAATGCCGTTTGGTTTGAAAAATGCAACCCACCCGTTCTAACGGAGAATTGACTCCATGCTCAGGTTCTTGTGTTCCATATATAATCCTTATAAAGCATGGTTTATGGGTTTGAGTGTGTGTGTGTGGATGTTAAGATTCTCTCGCTACATTTCTCCAAACAGTGGAACGTAGAGAATTGAAGTTTTTTTATGGTGGCCAGAAACGGCTGTCGGATTCTAATAGACGAGTGATTGAATTTCTTCACCTCCTCTAAGTGTTCTCTAAGTGTTTAAATGCAACTTTTATTTGTTAAAGCTGAAAGCTGAGTTGATATTTAAACCAAACGACCGGTGACCAAACGTTCGGCGACCAAGCGTCTAGCCAGGAAGGAAGGTGGGAGCCCCAGGTTGCCCAACTTGAGGATAGGAAAGTCCGGTCTTATGGTGTTAAAGGCAGAGCTTTAGTTGATGAAGAGCATTCGACATACCTCCCTCTTTTGTCAAGGTGGATGGGTGCAGCGTGGAAGGCGGTGGATATTGCATTTTCGGTGGATGGGTTCCCCCGAGATGCACACTGATGCGGGTCGCGGATAAGGAGAAGACATGCTTTGGTATGTTTCAGCACCAGTGTTTTAAAGCACTTTGTGATGATGAATGAATGTTGTTATCAGTAAAGGGCCGTATATGGCCCGCGGGCCGAGGTGGAAAAACTTGTGCACACACACGACCGGGGGCGGTGCAAGCGCGTCGGCTAAATAGTTAGTCGGCCAAATAGTCGTTCGGCTAATTCTACGTTCGGCCAGATGATCTTTTGGTGAGTTGGCTGTCGGGCAGATGTCAGTCAGCTAAATGTCTTCCGGCATGGTAGACCGGCCACGCTGTATACAGTTTATGGCAGATTGGAACAGTTAGGTGCATACTGCCACCTACAAACTAGAGTGTTTACCATCCACTCCAATTGATTCCCCTCCATACATTTGTGGAAATTGTCAGAACACCTGCATTGTTGCCAACAATAATCAATCAAATGTATTGCATTTATTGATTAGTTGTTGATCAGTGAATTTGATAGACGGGATTTCGATAAGCCAAAACAGACATTTCATCTCTTTATAAAAAAAACAATCTACAAAGAAAAAAAACCCAGCCTTTTACTTAAATTCTAATCCACATGATGATTACTGACCTCCGGAAGACCATGAATTCGTCTTTGCCGTCTGTCCTCCATGAAGTTGGTTAGCCACTCTTTCCTGTCATCTGTTTTCTTTTTACTGAAGGCCTGGAACAATCAAAAACATGACATGAAATATGGCTTATTGATATGTGGTGAGACAAGGAATGGTCCTGCCAGAGTGCTAACTAACCTTATGGCAAAAGCAATGTTAATTTTGGCATGAGATCAAAATCAAAAAATAGAAACGGTCAACGGTAGAGATGTTCAAAATTTGCCACTGATGTGAAATGTTGGTACGTGTTTTTTTCCTGAACAGCTTATCCTCATAAGGGTCGCGGGGAGTGCTGGTGCCTATCCTAGCTGACTTCGGGCCAGAGGCAGGGGACACCCTGGATTGGTGGCCAGGCGATCGCAAGGCATGAGGAGACCGACAACCCTTCACACTCATACCTTGGGGCAATTTTTTGAGGGCCCAATCAGTCTACCATGCATGTTTTTGGAAGGTGGGAGGAGACCAGAGTACCCAGAGAAAACCCACACAGGCCCAGGGAGAACAAACTACAAACAGAAAAATCCAGGATCACAGAACTGTGAGGGCGACGAGCTAACCAGCCGCCCTTGAAAGTTCTTGTTTGCATAAATAAGCCTCAATTTATAGTATAATTCTAGTACTACTTATATGTAGAGCAGCATTTCACATTTAATTGGTAGCATCTGCTTCACAATCTTTAATTGAGAACCTTTTAAAAATTATAAAAGTATACCAATTTTGTTTGTAAGTCATTCATTCAATTTCCGAGTAGCAGTGTGACTATGAATGGTTGTTTGTCTCCTAGTGCCCTGCGATTGGCTGGCCACCAATTCACAGTGTCCCCTCGCCTCTCGCCCCATTCGAGATGAGATGAGAAAAGGAGGAAATTTCAACTCACTAAAGTAATGGCAGCGTCATCCTCGGCACCATTGTATCGAAAAGTAATGCGATGCTTCTCCATTTCAGCAAAATATTCTTTTGCCTCTTTACTGGTACTTGTGCCGAGACCTATAATACATGTAACATATTAATTAAAAAATAATTGGAATTATTAATTAAGGAATTTCGACAATTTTTGGTTATCTGTGTAAATATACAAAAAAACTGACAAAAACAAACAAACCTTTGTAGTACTTTACATGCCAGGTTTTATAGTTGCCAGCCTGTTTCTTCCACTCATCAAACTCTGGAATGCTATAAAAGGCCAGCTCTTGCTTGTTTTTGGTCACCTGTACAAAATTGTATTAGGTCATCAAAATGGAAACCTTAAGAAAAGGGTGTCAGAATCGGTTGGTTGGCGGCCCGCTTTAACGTCAACCTGATTTCACGTTGGCTGGACCATTTTAGATATAATATTTAGATTTTTTTTATAAATGGATTAAATGAACTGGATTAAAGGGCCTGAATATTCATTTTTTATAGATCTAAAACAATGTTTATTTTAGCTTTTTTTCAATATATCTTTAGATTTTACAAAATGATTTTTGAACTAAAAACAGAAACATTTGATTAAAAAATTACAATTATTGATATCAAAGGGGGAAAATAAGAACATTTAATATACATCTATACTTTTCATTTTAATTTGATCCTAAAAGTCGGCTCATGATTTACTTTCTCTGGCCGCACAAAATGATGCAGCGGCCGCCACTTCTACACCCGTGCCTTAAGAGTACCGTATTTTTACGACTATATGGCGCACTGCATTTAAAGGCACAGTGTCAGTAACGGGTGCCATTTCTGTATTTGACACACACACACAAGACGCACCGCTCCAAAACATGCAGCCAGGCATGGCAAAACATACACCAGATTAAATATACGGACACACGCTAAAGACACATTTTCAAAAAGGCAACGGAAGCAAAACTGAGTTCAGTTGTACTTTATTTGGCCATTTTACAATGTATTCACGTCATCATCACCCACAAATCTATCAGAGTCCTCATTTTCTGTGTCCGAATTGAACAATTGTCCAAATGAGTCATCAAAAACGCCGGGTTCCCTCTTTTCGTTGTCAGAGTCACTGTCATTGCCATGTGGGTCCACAGAAATGATGCCGGCTATGGCAAAAGCTCGAACAACAGTGCAAGCCATTCATCGTCGCGTGCTTGAAATTATGGTTGAAGCAAGCTGTGGCCGAGTGCCTTCGACAGACTCGCAGTCGACACGAACTTTTCATATTTCAAGATTCTCAATGTTTTTGACCACAGTTCGTCGTTGTGTGCTTGATCTTTTGCTTAGATTAAGTTGTGAGCGAGTGCCTTTGAGGGACTTGCAGTCCACTGAACCACAGAAGACTCATTTCCTGGCATTTTTTTTGTACCGAGCGTAAATTATGATCCAATTGAGACGATTTTATGTCAACTTTACGCAAAATTTTAATCTTGAACCTGAACCGCAGCCTTCCATGACCAAAATTGTGTTGCGGGGGAAGGTGATGGTGCCAATATTCAATTGTCTTCAGATCAATTTTCCTGACAACAAGCACCGCCGAAGGGGAACTTCCAATAATTCAAAGTCTGATTGATGTTTATCAGACCCACCAAACAATCGATTACAAACGATTCTTCTACAGCAAGGATAGTGCTCACTGGGCAGTCTAGTTTCAGTGGAGCAACTTTTAAAATTTTTACAACCCTAGATTATCCTATAAACTACTACAAGGCTATTTGGATAGGGCTGGCTCTTGCAAAAGAAGGTAGATTGTCACCTATAAATACAGTGTGGCAAATAGGTATTTAGTCAACCATCAATTGTGAAAGTCATCCTACTTGAAAAGATTAGAGAGGCCTGTAATTGTCAACATGGGTAAACCTCAACCATGAGAGACAGAAAGTGGGAAAAAAGACTGAAAATTACATTGTTTTATTTTTAAAGAATTTATTTGCAAATTACGGTGGAAAATAAGTATTTGGTCAATACCAAAAATTAATCCCAACACTTTGTAATGTACCTTTTGTTGGCAATAACTGAGGCCAAACATTTTCTGTAACTCTTCACAAGCTTTTCACACTGTTTTTTGTATTTTGGCCCAATCCTCCATGCAGATCTTCTCTAGAGCAGTAATGTTTTGAGGCTGTCGTTGGGAAACACTGTCTTTCAACTTTCTCCACAGATTTTCTATGGGGTTGAATTCTGCACGCTGGCTAGGCCACTCCAGGGCCTTGAAATGCTTCTTATAAAGCTACTCCTTTGTTTCCCTGGCTGTGTTTGGGATCATTGTCATGCTGAAAGAACCAACCACGTCTGATCTTCAATGTCCTTGCTGATGGAAGATTTTCACTCAAAATCTCTCGATACATGGCCCCATTCATTCTTTCCTTTATACAGATAAGTGGTCTTGGTCACTTTGCAGAAAAACAGCCCCAAAGCATGATGTTTCCAACCCCATGCTTCACAGTGATCGTGTTCCTTGGAAACAATTTAGTATTTTTTCTCCTGCGAGCACAATAACCAGTTTCAACCAAAAGGTTCTATTTTGGTTTCATCTTACCATAAGACATTCTCCTAGTCCTCTTCTGGAACATTCAAATGCTCTCTAGTGAACCGCAGACAGGCGTGAATGTGTACTGGCTTCAGCAGGGGTACACATCTGGCAGTGCAGGATTTGAGTCCCAGGCGGCACATTGTGTTACTGATAGTAGCCTTTGTTACTGTGGTCCCAGCTCTCTGTTGGTCATTCAATAGGTCTGTGTGGTTCTGGGATTTGTGCTCACCGTTCCTGTCTCTGCGCGGCCGTGGCCCATGGGTGTGGCGCACGGTCTACTTGCCGCAAGACATCTGGCCAACAGCCAACTCGCCGAAAGACCATCTGGCCAAACGTAGAATTAGCCGAAGGACTATTTGGCCGATCAACTATCGAACAATTAGCGTACAAGTTTTTCAACCTCGGGCCGCGGGCCATATACGGCCCGTTACTGATAACAACATTAATTTAGAATAACAAGTTGCAGCTAACAACTGTCAGGAGTGGCTGGATTGCCCCTCCTGGCATGATGTCACGATTATTATCAGCTGTGGCTAATTACGTGATAAGGTTAATTTTGCTATTTAAGCATTATGGTTTTCTGTGAACGCTGTCGGATCATCTGTTTTCATTCCCTGTGTTTCCTCATAGTCATGCTGTTCACATTGACGCCACGCCACGCTGCAGGTTTCTTTTCGTTTGTAATAAGTGATCGTAACAACAACATTAATTTAGAATAACAAGTTACAAGAAAAACTATATTCAAAATTATTTGCTGAGAACCTTAATTCAAAGATTAATCCCAATGTGTTCTATTCTGGTGTAAATTACAGTATCTACTGATATAACTCCTTTTTTTCTGTCATTATAGTACTCACTCTTCTAATCTGGTGCAAATTACAGTATCTATTGTTATAACTCCTTTCTTTGTTTGGCCGCGAATAAATGTCCTTGTTATTCTAAACAAATATTGTTATCTGTAATTTGTTATTCTAAATGAACATATTTTATCTGTAACTTGTTATTCTAAATGAATATTGTTATCTGTAACTTGTTATTCTAAATAAATGCTGTTATCTGTCACTTGGAATTCTAAATAAATGTTGTTATCAGTAACGGGCCGTATATGGCCCGCGGGCCGAGGTTGAAAAACTTGTACACACACGACCGGGTGGCTGGGCGAGCGCGTCGGCTAAATGTTCTTCGGCTAGATAGTCGGTTGGCCAAATAGTCGTTCGGCTAATTCTACGTTCGTTGTGTTTGAGCCACTTTTTGCCTGGCCCCTTAACACAAACCAGTTTGTCATGGGTGACCCTACACGGGACACAAAGCCCCAGGCAGCGTAGTTCCAAGAATCACTGGGACACACAAACCTCATCAGCACATCAGGATCCTCCGGATCGAAGTTACCCAGATAAGTTGGCTCGGGGATCTGATCAGGATGCCCTCTAGACGCTTCTCTCGTTAAGTTTTACGGGCACCTCCCACCGAAAGGAGGCCACTGGGCCGACCTCGAACGCACTGGATATGTCTCCCCGCTGGCCCGGGAATACCTTGGGATCCCCTGGAAGAGTTGGATGAAGTGGCTGGGGAGAGGGAAGTCTGGGGCCCCCTCCTGAAGCAGCTGCCCCGAATTCGGATAAAGTGAGAGAAGATAAATATGTATATTCTTTAACTGAATTTATACGTATTTTCAATAAACATAAACATAAATTTAGTCTCAATCAATAATAATAGGCAGTTAGTTAGTAAGATTATACAACTAAATGTAGTTAAAATGTACTAAACATCCATTTCTATTCAACTAGTGATTTAAATAGTTTATTGTTTACAATACAGAATAAAATGTAGCTTCCCTAAGTTTAGTGTTGACATATTTAGCAAAAAATAATACAACAACAGTGATATTCTATATGTATATCTCGCAACAATAAGAAATAATATAACAAACTTGGCAAACCCTGGAATCAAGATTCACTGTATTTTGTGTTCATATCAGTTAATGACATGATAGTTTGAGCATAAAATAGGGCCATGACAAGATCGTTTAAATAAATTTAGACTATTTACAGAAGAATATATGAAACAAGTATTAGTTTGTTCCGCTTCAAGACAATAATGATAGATGTTATTAGCCTTACTTTGACAATGGGTGTGATGAATTCTTCTAGGAATGTGTGTTTCAACAAGGATGGCCAATTGTGATGAAAAAAGTTTATGAGGAGACCTTTTATGTGGGACCCATCTTGATCCTAGAATAGACAAGAAATAGGAAACACAACAATTGCATTAACAACGGGAGTACAAGAAATTTAACCGGAAGGGAACACATCAATTTGATTGGACACCTGATCTGTCATTATCATGATTTTGCCATAGCGCAGACTCCTCAGAGACTCTGGGTCATCATAACTCTTCTTGTATTGGAGCCCAACGATTTTGATTATGTTATTTATTTCAGCATTTTCCATTATCTGTAAAAAGAAACAAAATAAACATGGAACTAGTAAATTAACATTGATTCAAATGCAGAAATACCTAGACTAGACTGCCTCGACATAAGAGCAATTTGAGATATGAGTAAAATTTCGATCAAATATTTACCTTGAAACACAAATTTTGATATACAAGCATACAGCCAGGTGTGGATAACGTGAAAGGCTGCTTTTGAGAACAACATGGGAACTGTTTTTCTCGTCGCAAATCCCTCGTGCAAATGTCTCTACAAGCACTGGGTGGAGCGTTGCATTATTTCAGTGTTTTTTTTCTTCCCGTTAGTCAGTGCAGAATAGTGCACGGTTGGCGGAGCTTGCGCGCCAATACGAGAGGAGTATATTACTTCTCGTTGGCAAGTGGTCATGTGTTATCTTGTTGTGAGGACATTTGTGTGCATCATTTTTGGAATATTTTGAAGGGAAGACAAAAGCAAACAACCCTCGATAGGTTACTTTTAAAAACTGCAGCTGAAAGTCTAAATGGAACCGGGGCAAATAGAACCAACCTGGGAGAAGAGTTTTTTTTTATTTACCTTCTTTAAAACAAAGTTAGAATTAAGTTACGCATAAGGTATTACATTTATTTTTGAGTCTGTCTGTATCGTAATTCAAGTTTATTCAAAATAGTTTGTTATGTACGAGCACGTTGCCATGCAAAAAGTCTCTCTCTCTCTCTCTCTCTCTCTCTCTCTCTCTCTCTCTCTCTCTCTCTCTCTCTCTCTGTCCCTCCGCTAAATTGGTCTATTTTATTTAATATTAAACATCATAACCACTAGTTATTTGTTATTCTGTTAATAGATGGCACATTAGAACAAATAAAAACGTTTTTCCATTGCAATATTCTATTAGTAGGTGTTTTTTCCAAAGGTTGGAACAAAGTAATTTGTTTTTCAGTTCATTTTGATTTGAGATGAGAGTAAATCGACATACAAGTTCAGTCCCCGAAAGCATTGAACCCATATCTCAAAGTAGCACTGTAAATCGTCAACAATCTGTGATCATGAAGAGCTTTGAAAAGTTGGTAGCCCGCCATATACGCAATACAATCCCTCTCTCAGTTGACCCTGACCAGTTTACTTATAGAGCAAACAGGTCCACTGAGGATGCTATTGCCATTGCTCTACATACAGCACTGAGCCACCTGGAACACCATGGGAATTATGTGAGGATGCTTTTCATTGACTATAGCTCAGCCTTTAACACCATAAAACCGGACCTTCTAACTGACAAACTCTCCCACCTTGGACTATCCTCTTCTATCTGCTGCTGGATAAAGAACTTCTTGACCAACCGACCACAATTTGTCAGACTTGGTCCCCACCTCTCTTCCTCCATTACACTGAGCACTGGCTCCCCTCAAGGCTGTGTACTGAGTCCTCTTCTGTACTTCCTGTACACATACGATTGTACACCAACCCACCAGTCTAACACCATCATTAAATTTGCTGATGACACCACTGTGGTGGGACTCATCTTAGGAGGGGATGAGTCGTCCTACAGAGATGAGGTCAACAAACTGTCTTCGTGGTGCTCGGTGAACAATCTCACACCGAACACCACTAAACTAAAGAAATAATCCTGGACTTTCCCAAACACAGCACAGATCTGGCCCCACTCCTCATAAATGTATATGTGTAGACAGGGTCCAGTCCTTCAAATTCCTGGGGATCCACATCACGGATAAGCTGTCACGGCAGTGGTGAAGAAGGCTCAGAAACGACTCCATTTCCTCAGAGTACTTAGGAGAAACAACTTGGATACCAAGCTTCTGATAACCTTCTATAGAACCACTGTAGAGAGCATACTGGCATACTGCATCACAGTGTGGTATGCCGGAAGCACGGCGGCGAAAAAAGGCCATGCAGAAAGTCAGAAACATTGCTCAAAGGATTGTCGGCTGCTATCTGCCCTCACTGGAAGACATTGCCAGCCCTCGTTACCTCAGCAGAGCCAGGAGCATCATAGAGGACCCATACCCCTGGTCACAATCTGTTCCAGCTGCTGCCCCCTGGCAGACGCTATATGTTGGGGTTATTCGGGGATACTATTATAAATGTGAGCATGAATCATTATATGTATATATTAATATGTGCGCTCAGTATAACTGTTACCGAAGGACACTTCCCCCTGCAGCTGGCTCCGAGGACGTTTATTTGTTTTGGCCTATTCAGAGGACTATTGACCTGACATCTCACCCAGCCCCGGGCTCCGAGGACTGTTGATCTGGGTTTGCAATGAAGAGCCGTGAAGGACTCTTGATTCCAGCAGATGGCTATCAATCAGCTCCGGGAATACTCGCAAATTGTTCTTACACCGTGACGCCCTTTTCGCTTCTTTATGGAATTGTTTCCTAAAATGAAGGCTTGTTTGTATAAATTCCAATGGAGTTTGTTTTTAGTTTCCCCTCAATTGTTATTATTGAATACCTGATATGTTATGATTGTTGCAGATCTTGTTTTTGCTTACGGAGTTGGATTAATCAATAACCTTTTTACCAATTTAATTAAATGTCAATAAATGAATAAGATGTCTCCCCGCAGTGTTTTATAATTATACTCAAGTATAATTATTGATGAACCCAACACTATAGGTCCCACAAAGCACGGACATATAGGCTTAAGGACAGTTTTTCCCCACATCCATCAGAACTCTAAATTTGTGGCAGCACAACACACATTCCCTTCTGAGGTAATATGAATAGATGTTTGGGTGGTGATCTGCCTCCTACGGGCTGACTGAAGGTAAAGGAAAGACAGTGAGAGGTAAGTGACCCGCTTGAGGGGGGGTGACGCGAAGTATCAAATGCCAAATTACGAATCCGTAACTATCACTTATTTAGGTCTTTTGCCGAGTAAACACACCTTATGAAGAAGCACTACCAATTTTGTCATGCACAGTTTCTGGGTGTGATGACAAGTAAGCTTTTGTTGTTGATGATGACGACATGGGCCTATGTCCGATTATATTTATTATTAAATAATATTAGATAATAGGAGAAAGCCAACCCATCGCATCAATCAATGTAAATAGCAATTAATAAGTACCCCCGGGCATCCCTGAATGCAGAATATCCCACAGATTCCACTGCCTTCTGCAGTTATCAAAACTGTCTATGGAATACAGTGTGAGGTGCATAATATTGCATATTACGTTTACTGTCCACGGCTGGTAGATGTTGGGATAACATATTGCCTGCCACTTGCCCTGCTTGTAATGGAATTTTACATGCTTAATTGCTGCACAGACAGCACTCAAGCGCTGCGTGTCAAATTCAACATTTGACTGAATTTGATTGATTGGACTAAAACTGTAGTCCTTTCTTTGTAAAAGAAAAAAATACATGTTGCTGTGACTGCCTTTATCTCTTGACACATATCCCATGTCCATACCTTAAATGAGCGTTCTCAAACTGGTCCTCAAAGGGCCACATGGGTGCAGGTTTTCATTCAAAAGCGAAAACCTTTTGCAAGTGTAATCAGTTGATTGCAGCGTGCTACTTATTTTAAAAGACCCCTCATTGGTTAATCTGTCGACACTGGATTGGTCGTAACTAAGACCAGGACCCACTGCGGCCCTTTGTGGAATCAGTTTTAGACATCTGCCTTACATGGTGTCCAGTGTCCCTTTTTGTGTGGGCAAGCTTAATGATTTTAACGTGTTACTTTTTTTTGTGCCTCTCACTCTTCTACGTTTGAAGAGGATTAAAAGGCCACGTCTTTTTCACCTTTCCCAACCTATTGTTTTCATTTTCACAATGTTTCCGGACGTCGTCAATGGTGAGTCGGTAGGCAGCCTAACCTGAATCCTTCAACTTGTACAATTACAATAAAGCTATCAATTCCAATTCAAGTAAAATCTTTAGGAGGCGTTGTAGTGGCAGCAGGGAGAGCTTCTGCAGGTTTTCGGCGCACAAGGAACATACATGGTGATGAGTTGTGACTGCTGTTTCTATTTTTGTACAAATTTAGTTTTGTATAAGGAAGTGTACACTGTAAATTATTTCATGGCTATGACTATGTTGTCACCAATCGAAAACAAAGCAGTATTGGATTGCTTTCACAGTGCTCCTTGAGGTGTTTAAAGCTTGGTAAATATTTTTTCAATCTAAATCCGGGTTGGTGTGTTCCTTGGTCTTCATGATGCTCTCTGCACTTTAACCAGAACCCTGACACTATCACAAAACAGGTGACATGAATGCAGAGACATGAATACAAAGGTGGATTCTTTTTATTACCAGCAGTCGACATTGAATCATTCAGAGGTCCTCACTGTATTCGTGATAATATAAGTCAAAGCATTCAAACATCTACAAATCTGTCCTCATTTTCGATATAGTACATAAACAGTTCGGCCAGGTGAAAGAGTTCGCTAACAATGCAGGATCCCATCCCATTGTCAGGGTAAGAGTTGTTGCCGTGGGGTTTGTAATAGAGATTTCAGCTTTGACGAAAGTTCAAACTACCGTATTTTCACACATAAAAGTCGAAGATTTTCTCTAAAATGGTCGATGCGCCCAATCGGTCGGTACGCCTTGTCGCTGCACTAAATTCAATTTTTGTATGGCGCTGACAGCTTGAGTAACTGGTTTTGTTCCTTGCCAGCACAGTACTTGTTGCAATCAACCCAGCAGACATTCACCCTAAAAATAGCCTCTCCCACACATTTCAAGCATTACGGTAAATTCATTCAAAATACCCCAGGGGAGTGGCAAGGAATCTGACTTATGTGGGGTCGCAGCGTTTTTAACCCTCAAAAACACTCAAGACTCAAAGAAAGAGCATATTAGAGCTATACAGATGAAATACCTGAAGTGAATGACCACAGAATATGGGTGTGAATGCTTGACTGCACGAGTTACGCGACACTTCGGAATGAATTGTCGACGCCACTATATCAGCGGGGAGAATCAAAGGCTTGGGAGTGATGCATGTCGCTAGTTACAGTGGATTGTGCATAACTGAGCTCAAGTGCCAGCCAGCATTGTTGTTCGAGCTTTCGTCAAAATTGTAATCAAGTTCCCGGAAGTCACAACGGTGACTAAAATGCTTGTGGTACGATATGCTCGTGGTACGACATACTCGAGGTACCACGAAAATTTCGATCGAATAGTTCACCCGAGATACGATCGAAATTTCGAGATGTGACCGAGCATCTTTTTTGCATCGCTTTCGTGTATAAAATATCTCTACGAACATTGGGCGGACTTTGCATTTCCTCACCCGTTTTTTCCCCCCACGTTGGCCTACATTTACATACAAAGTAAATAACTATGGATCGGCAGAGTTTTGCAAAGAAAACGCGACTGTTGACAATCGACATGAAGCGCGAAATCATTAAAAATATGAGAGTGGGGTACTTGTTACCAAGCTTGCTATGAGAGGAATCTGTCAACCATACGCAATTAAAGAGAAGAGGACTAACTATAATTTCCCACCGGCGCAGTGACATTCACGACGAGATGGAGAGCCTTCTTTTATTGTGAATAAAAGAAACAGTTAGCAGGAGATAGCGTGACTGAGTCAACCCTATGTGAAAAAGCCAGCGGAATTTACACAGATTTCATAACAACGAAAGGAGAGTCTTCAACACCTTCAGAACTCTTTAAAGCAAATCATGGCTGGTTCTAAAAAATTTAAAATAGATCTGGAATACACTCGGTATTCAGACACGGGGAAGCGGCTAGTTCCAATTTGAAAGCTGCGGTGGAATTTATAAAGACATTTGCCTCGATTATCACACAGGAAAGTTACATCCCCCAGCAAATGTTCAACAGCGACGAAACCCAGGCGGACATTCATCGTGGCAGAGGAAAAGGCATTACCGGGGCATAAACCAATGAAGGACTGCTTAACTCTAGCTTTGTGTGCTAATGCCAGCCGTGACCGTAAAATTAAGCCGCTACTGGTGTACAATGCGGAGAACCCGCATGCTTTGAAGAAACACAACATCAAGAAAGCCTTATGTGGCACGCTAATTCTAAAGCTTGGATTACGCATATTGTGATGACATTTGTGTGCGTCATTATCGAAATATTTTGCGTTCGTTTGGAAGACTCTGGCAAAACGTCCGGGTGGGGTCAACCCGTAAAACTAGGGTAGAAAAAAGATTAAAACAAAATTGCATTTCAGTTTTGTGTGAAGTTACATTAAACGTTGAGTATCTGTTTATATTTATCCAAGGTAATTTAAATTTGTCCGTTCGTTTACGAGCGCTGTAGATAAAGTCCACCCCCTGTGTATGTCTCTACCTTCCACGAAATACGTCTAATCTTACTTCTTTTTAACACATTTTATGACTATTAAACCACTCGTTATTTATTACTTTGTCAATATATGGCGAATTAGAAGAACTAAAACATTTTTCCAATCTAATATCCCGTTTTTTTTTTCAGAGGGTTGTAACGAATTAATCTGTTTTCAGTTCATTTCAATGCGAAATGTTCACTCAAGTTACGGAAAGCTCGACATACGATCTCAGTCTTGGAACGGATTACGATCATATGTCGAGGTACCACTGTATATCAGTGTACCTTGTACCTCAATGAAGCATCATCAAACTTAGTTTTGCTCGAGCTGTCTTTTAAAAAACACGTTAGCAGCTAGCCTAACATACACTAGCAGCTAGCATAACATACACTGGCAGTTAGCATAACATATACTAGCGGCTAGCATAACATACGCTAGCTACCCTAGTCTCATGGTAGTGCCTTTTCAATTGTACTACGTATTGACAGAAAAAATAATAAATATACCCACAACTGAGACTGTGCCCTATCAGACGGTACAATTTATAAGTGTCAAAATATGGTGCATGTTCAAGAAGAATTATATTCATTTAAATGCATACCTGCTTGTGGGTTGCTTCTCGAACATTTAGGATCTTTCCTCTTAGTGGAAATACACCATAGCGATCACGACCGATTACTCCAAGACCAGACACAGCGAGAGATTTTGCTGAATCGCCCTCAGTCAGGATGAGAGTGCATTCTGAAGAGTGTTTGCCACCTTTAATAGTCATATGAAAAAAATATTGTCATTGTATGCATTCACGAAATACCAGTAACTTTTATTTCCGCAATTTCTTGGATGTGTGTGTATGCGTGTACGTATGTGTGTGTATGCGTGTACGTATGTGTGTGTATGCGTGTACGTATGTGTGTATGTGTGAGTATGTGTGTATGTGTGAATATGTGTGTATGTGTGTATGTGTGAATATGTGTGTATGTGTGTATGTGTGTATGTGTGTATGTGTGTATGTGTGTATGTGTGTATGTGTGTATGTGTGAATATGTGTGTATGTGTGTATGTGTGTATGTGTGTATGTGTGTATGTGTGTATGTGAGTATGTGTTTATGTGGGTATGTAGGTATGTGTGAATATGTGTGTATGTGTGTATGTGTGTATGTGTGTATGTGAGTATGTGTTTATGTGGGTATGTAGGTATGTGTGTATGTATGTACAGTTATGGTCAAAAGTTTACATACATGAAGAACATTATGTCATGGCTCTCTTGAGTTTCCAGTCATTTCTACAACTCTGATTTTTCTCTGATTGGAACAGATACTTCTTTCTCACAAAAACATTCATGAAGTTTGGTTCTTTTATGACTTTAATATGGGTTAACAGAAAAAGTGATCAAATATGCCGGGTCAAAAATATACATAGAGCAACACTAATTAGTCATGTTGATGACTTTAAGGATATTACAGATTGGATAAGCATTGATGAATTGATAAAACCAAATGATGTTGCTTTCTATTGCTTTGAGGGCATGCAAATTAAGAGAACTTTAACTTGAAATTCATAGCATTGCAATTATGGGGTTAATATGCCTGAATGATACAGTGATAACGATTGGCAATAACAAGCTTAGATAAGGGGGAAAGGAGCAATTCTCCGAATTCCAAAATCTGGCTAAGAAATAGATTATGTTAGTCGCTTTGGGTTTTGACAGGGTGCGTTGGTGCATGATTTCTGGAATATTTGGGGAATTGGGGACCCCATATAAAAAAAAAAAAATTCGAGACAAATGTGTAAATAGGCTCCATTTGGCGCTGGATGCCCAAATTCTAGTGGAGCCTTTCATGGTTTGAAGCAAGTGACGCTTTGGGTGAAATGAGCTTCATAGCATGGAATCTTAATTTCTTGTGAGAGATTATGAGTGACTACTGCTGGTGGCCATTTAAATAGGGCTCATGGGATGCAAACGCCCACAAACGCTACAATGGGAAAGCCAAATGAGCTCAGCATGGATCTGAAAAAGAGAATCCTTGACTTGAACAAGTCAGGAAAGTCACTTGGAGCCATTTCAAAGCAACTGCAGGTCCCAAGAGCAACAGTGCAAACAAGCGCACAGCACTGTTTTGGTCACTGCCGCGATCAAGCTATCACCTGCTGCTGAGAGAAAATTGGTCAGGAGGGTGAAGATTTAGCCGAGAATCACAAAAAAGCTGATCTGCCAATAATTAGAAACTGCTGGAACACAGGTGTCAGTGTCCACAGTCAAGCGTGTTTTGCATCTCCATGGACTTAGAGGCTGCCGTGCAAGATGCCCTTGCTCCAAAAGCGGCACCTTAAGACTCAACTGAAATTTGTTGCTGATTACATGGACAAAGATAAGACCTTCTGGAGCAAAGTTCTGTGGTCAGACGAAACAAAAATCAAGTTGTTTGGCCACAATGCCCAGCAATATGTTTGAAGGAGAAAAGGTGAGACCTTTAACCCCAAGTACACCATTCCTACCGTCAAGCACGGTGGTGGTAGTATAATGCTGTGGGGCTGTTTTGCTCACAATGGAACTGGTGCTTTACAGAGAGTAAATGGTATAATGAAGAAGGATGATACCTTCAAATTCTTCTATATAACCTAAAGTCATCAGCCCGAAGATTGAGTCTTGGGCGCAGTTGGGTATTCCAACAGGTCAACGACCCCAAACACATCAAAAGTGGTAAAAGAATGGCTATATCAAGCTAGAATTAAGGTTTTTCCCAGTCCTGACTTAAACCCCATTGTGGAAAATGCTGAAGAAACAAGTCCATGTCAGAAAGCAATCAAATTTAACTGAACTGCGCCAATTCTGTCAAGAGGAGTGGTTAAAGAGTCAACCAGAAGCTTGCCAGTAGCTTGTGGATGGCTACCAAAAGCGCCTAATTGAAGTGAAAATGGCCAAGAGACATGTTACCAAATATTTGCGCAGCTGTATGTATATTTTTGACCCAGCAGATTTGATCACTTTTTTCTGTTCACCCAAAATAGTTATAAAAGAACCAACATTCATGAATGATTTTTGTGACTATGTATCAGTTCCAATCACTCTATCAGAGTGGTAGAAATAAACTGGAAACTCAAGAGAGCCATGACGTTATGTTCTTCAAAAGTGTATGTAAATTTTGACCACAACTGTAAATGTTTCGAAAATCACTTATATTTTTCAGATGACTTTGATTTTTTTGTATTTTTGGGGGGAATTTAAGAAACTAAATGTTGTAATAAATAGTGCGTCATGATCCCTTGGAAACATGATTTTTGTTTAAAATTTTAACCGTGCTAAATTTTGTAAACACATCGATTAGAATTAGTAGTACTCAGTATTAGTGGTATTAGTTCGTATCATTAAGGGCTTTTGTTGACTAAATAGGCAATTTTTTTTAAATAGGTCGACCTCTAGTTGAAACACGAGCCAACGATATTGTTTTAAAGAAGTGGCACACCAAACACAAGGCATGATTTTATTTTATTTTTCTAGCACAATGTGTATCATGCATTGCTTGGCCTGAATATAATATGTAATGTTCACGCCGTAAAAATAAAGAGATATTAAAATTAAGTAAGATTTAGAAAAATGTCCACTTTGGTTGTGTTCCTCCTCACACTGTGTTAACAAGCACACACAAAATGCTATCTGTTCATTAGACCTCATCCAGTTTTTAGACTGCAACCACAGTTCTCAGTGAAGCAGAATCCAAGTATTTCACTAGCGAAACAATAAAATTGGTCTTGGACCAGTAAATATTTAGCTCTTCTACCATTTGGCCATTATCACAGCAACAAAATATGTATTGTGATGCAAAGGTAATTTTTAATTTGTTTTGTATATCTCAGTCTCCACATGGGCACTGCAAATATTCCATAATTACATGTAGGCAAACATAAAGCACCATTTTTCATGATGCAGCACATTTCAGTGAACAAGATAGATCTCCCCACAGCAGGCAATAAAGCCCACGAAATGCTCAGAAATCAACCAAAGTGTATATATGTAAACGCACGCAATGATAAAATATTGGAATATTTAATATATTAAAAAAATTTGTACTCGAAACTCACCAGCATCATTGGCATCATCTAGCTTGGGGATGCCTTTAATCTTGCTGTGCTTTACAGATGAACACTTTTTATTCAGCTGTGTCTGAGCTTTGAACTTAACCCAGTTGAGTATGCTCTCAACAATCCCACAATTAGTTGCCTGTGAATGACAGAGATAAAATCAAGTTTTTTTTTCCGGTTAGCAATCAGCAACCAATAAAACAGTACATACGAGTGCCCCGACATACGAGCAAGTTGAGATACGAGTGAAATTTAATTATATATATAGTGTTGCATTTTTTTCTGTTTTTTTTTCCCTGTTAGTCAGTGCTGAGTGGCAGAGCTTGCTCGATAATACGACAAGAGTATATACTACTTGTCATTGGCGAGTGGTAGTGCGTTATCCTATTGTAAAGACATTTGTGTTCATCATTTTCTGAATATATTGAAGAGAGGACAAAAGCAAACAACCCAATAGGTTCCTTTTAGCTGCAGCTGAAAGTCAGTCAGGGGGGGGCGGGTCAAATAGAGCCGGAGCAGAAAGGTATAAAAATGTAAAACAAAATTAGAATCTCTCTCTCTCTTTGGCTCTCTCTCTCGCTTTCTCTCTCTGTCCCTCTATTCGTCCCTCGCTATCTCCCCACCGCGAAATATGTCTAATTTTAGTACTATTAAACATTATAACCACCGGTTATTTATTACTCTGTTAATAGATGGCGAATTAGAACAAATAAAAATCTGTGCAGAATGGCGGAGCTTGCTCCCCAATATGGGAGGAGTACTACTTCCCAGGTTATTTATTTCCCAGTTAATAGATGGCGAATTAAAACAAATAAAAATCTGTGCAGAATGGCGGAGCTTGCTCCCCAATATGGGAGGAGTACTACTTCCCAGGGAAATGGAAAAGTGGCCGAGTTATCCTATTGTGTGCATTGTTTTCTGAATATTTTGAAGGGAAGACAACAGCAAACAACCTTCGATAGGTTCCTTTTAAAAACTGCAGCTGAAAGTCAGGGTGGAAGCGAGGAAAATAGAGCCAACCTGGGAGAAGAAAGGTATAAACATTTAAAACCAAATTATAAATAAGTTTAGTGTAAGGTTGGATTAAATTTATTTTTGAGGGGTCTGTATTGTAATTCAATCTGTTTAAATTTGTTTATGGTATGTTACGAGCGTGTTGCCGTTCAAAGTCTCTCTCAGTCCCTCTCCATCCCCCGCGAAATCCGTCTAATTTTAGTACTATTAAACATCATAACCACTAGTTATTTTTTACTCTGCTAATAGACAGTGAATTAGAACAATTAAACGTTTTTCCAATCCAATATCCTGGTTTTATTTCTTACCGGCACGCTACTTATTGCGATCAACCCAGCGTACGTTCACCATAAAAATAGCCTCCCGGCGCGCTCCAAGCATTACGGTAAATCCAATCAAAACATCCCAGGACTGGAGTGGCAAGGCATATGACTTTAGTGTGCTCGCAGCACTTTTAATCCACAAAACACTCAATACTCAAAGAAACAGCACAGAGGAAAGGCCTGACGTGAATGACAACAGAATGCTGGTGTGAACACTTGGAAAATGGAGTGAAGCCATGGATCAAAAACAATTTAACAGCTTTGCTAGCGGATTGCTAATGGGTTGCTAGCGGATTGCTAACAGGTTGCTAGCGGATAGCTGACAGGTTGCTAGCGGATTGCAAACGGATGGCCAACATTGTAGTTTGGGTGGGCAGCATCGCACGAGATGAATTGTCGATGGCGATATAACCGCGAGGAGAATCAAAGGTTTGGGAGTGATGCATGTTGCGAGTTACAATGGATTGTGGATGACTGGGCTCAAATGTCGGCCAGCACTGTTGTACAAAGCTGGAATCCCGGAATACAAACTCTGACTGACAGTGGAGCCTAGCATGATGCAGGCCAAATTCTTTATGTCAGAGTGAACCTTTGACCTCAATAAAGCATTATCAAACTTAGTTTTGTTCATTCTGTCTTTAAAAAAAGACGCTGCCAGGTAGCATAACATACACGAGAGGTAAGCATCACATAGGCTGGCCTACTGTAAAGCTAGCGCCCTTTCTGATGAAGCGCCCATTGTACTGACAAAAAACTGAAAATACACTCGAAAATGATACTGCGCCCTTTCAAACGGTGCGTTTTATAGGTGTGAAAATATGGTAGTTATTTTAAGCTTCATTTAAATACAAACAAAAACTAGTTATCTTCGATATTATCTTTAGGAGGCGCTGTGGGGGAGTAGGAGCTTCTGCGAGAAGTTTCTGGCGCAGAAAGAACATGGTGATGGGGAGTTGTGGCCGCTGTTTCATATTTTGTACAAAGATGGTTTCATACCTGTCAATTACACAGCAATACCTCGAAATATGAGTTGCCCGACATACGAACAATTTGAGATACGAGTAAAATTTTGAGCAAATATCTATCTTATCTTAGATACGAGACAAATCTTTCTGGCCCTCTCTTTCCCATCCACAAAATCCATCTAATTTTAGTATTATTATATATCATAACCAATAGTTATTTGTTACTCTGTTAATAGATGGCAAATTAAAACAAATAAAAATGTTTTTGAAATCCAATCTGTCCTGTTTTTGGTGTTGGAACTAATTCATTTGTTTCAGTTCATTTCAATGGAAAATGTTCATATGAGATATGAGTAAATCGACATGCGAGCTCAGTCCTGGAATGCATTGAGCTTGTATCTCGAGGTGCCACTGTATGTTTTTCCCATATTTTATAAGTTTTTCGATAATTTAAATTTCTGAACGGTGTATAACAACTTATGTAAGGATTTTTAAAGTATGTATTCTGTAAAACTGATCTCATTTCTAATCTCATTTCAGGATTTTATCAGTCACTGGTAGCAGATAAAAACATCATCGTCGACTGCTAATATTGTCGAGATTTAATTATGATATGCACGCACGCGTTCTCCTTTCACACAGCGCGTCAGCACGCGATGTAATAAGACCATACAGCTGCCATACAGAGACATCCACAGAATATTGAATTTAGTCCATACAAAATGAGCACCGACGGATTGGGCACTATGTTCACTTTGAGGAAAATGTTACTTTTAAGTGTGCCCTGTGTGAGCAAATATGTGCCACTATGCATTTGTATGATTTATTATTGCTTAATAAGGGGAATTGCAATCATTAATAAGTGGAGCAATTGGCCAAGGTTGACAGGAACAGTGCTCTAAAAAAACATTTGCCCCCCTTCCTGATTTCTTGCATATTTATCAGACAGATGATCACACCAATTTTAGTATGACAAAGAGACCACCCAAGGAAACAGAAAATGCAGTTTTTGAAGTGTTTTATTTACCAAGACAGAAACTAATTTCAAACTTCTCTGGCCCTCTGTGAAAAAGTAATTATGCCCTGAAGCTACCAATGGGTTGTGACACTTTTGGCAGCAATAACTGAAATCAAGCTTATGTTTCATCTCATCTTCTCCTGCTTTATGTGAAGTCGGGTTGCAGGTACAGCAGCGTTAATAGGGAAACAAAAAAAAACTATGAAAATATTCATCTAATTTGGCAGTGTCCTATGTTAATATCTTCCATTTTTATAACCACCCTAGCGATCGGCAATCGATTTAGGTTTACCCAGTTAGCTGAGATAAGTGCGACACAAGTTGGATAGCTGGCTAAATAAAGCATTACCATTATACTTCCCCAACAGCTTTAGAGAACACTTAATCCCTTCCTCCATAACACATGACTCCATCTTTCAAATGGAATTTCCAGTGATTCGTACTGCAGTGAATTTTGAAATATTGGCAGACTTCCCTCTCCCCAGCCACTTCATCCAGCTCATCCAGGAGTATCCCAAAGCACAGGAAACATAGTCTACCCAGTGTGTCCGAGGTTGGCCCCAGAGAAGTGTCTAGGGTGCATCCTGATCAGATGCCAACTCATCTTGCTCTTTTCGATCCAGCAATCCAGGAGTATCCCAAGGCATAGGAAACATAGTCTCCCCAGTGTGTCCGAGGTTGGCCCCAGAGAAGTGTCTAGGGTGCATCCTGATCAGATGCCAACTCATATGGCTCTTTTCGATCCAGAGGAATAGCAGCTCTTTAACTCTAACAGAGTCCAGACATCCTGCGGAGGAGACTCATTTCAGTCGCTAGTTTTCGGGATCTATTTCTTTCGGTCACGACCGAAAGCTTGTGACCATATATAAGGGTAGGACTGTAGATCGGCCGCTAAACAAAAAGCCTTGCCTTTTGGCTCAGATTCTTCTTCTCCACGACAGACCGGTCCAGAGTCCACATCACTGCAGACGCTGCACCGATCCAATTGTCGATCTCCTTTTCCATTCTTCCCTCACTCGTGAAAAAGACCCAAAGGTACTTGAAGTCCTCTACCTGGGGAAGGACCTGATCCCTGACCCGGAAAGTATATGCCTTGTTTTCCGAACATGGTCTCAGATTTGGAGGTGCTGATTGTCATCCTGATTGCTTCACACTCGTTCCATCGAGAGCACATTATCTGCAAAAAACACTCTGACTGGCACCAGTCAAAAAGGGTTCCGGAACCTCATACTCCCAGAGTACACCCCACAAAACTGCCTGGGGGACAAGGGTGACACCTTCTCCAAGTCCACAAAGCACATGTAGACTGGTTGGGGGAACAAACATGGCCCCCCTCCCAAAGGATCTTGCTTAGGGTGTAGAGCTGATCCACTGTTCCACAGCCAGGACGAAAACCACAAAGTAAATTGCCCTTAGGTATGAGTGTGAGGGAAAATGGTTGGGTATCCTCGTGCCCTGCGATTGGCTGGCCACCAATTCAGCGGTCCAGAAAATGAATGAATGCTTTAGTGCTCACAGGAGTCTCCAAATGTGGCCATGGTAGACGAGATCATATTTACTTTTCCCACAAGAGGCCCGTCTATCCTGACAAATCATTCACCATCCAAACCAGGGGTGTCAAACTTTCAGATCACCAGCCACATATGATGACCTCTAGGTAGATGTATAGCATACTTAGCTATAAATAACCAACCTTCCGTTTGTTTGGGTGTGAAGAAGCAGAACATTGTGAAATTTGAACACTTTCACAAAATATTTCACAAAATTGCACAAACTTTAAGAAGTAACTGGAGTTGAAAATTATAGTAATGAACTATGATTAAATGAGACTTATGAAGAAAGGGTAACATTAAATTGCATTTTTTTTAAATCACCACAGTAAGTATTTATTTTCACAGAGCTGTATTCTTTTAATGGAAACAGCGTCTGCAAAAACGTTAGTCTAGTCTGGACATTTTTTGCCCCTGAAATTTGGCATCTTTTGGCCTGTACAAGTGCATCAACATCGGGTGTCATATCCCAACTAGCTCTATGTTACGGCTGTCAGCCTGGGTATATGGGTATACATTATGTTGTAGGTTGTGTTGCTTTTGTGTTTGGTTTTGTCCTGCAGATGCCTGGAGCTGTGGCTACATCCCTATGGCAGAGCCTGTCCAGGCCAAAACAGCTGTGATGACTTCAACTCATCCCTCCTCCAATCAAGGTCAACATCCTGCCCTTATTTAAACCCTCCTATTTTGCAGTTCTGGGCTCGACTGTCTGACATGTGTCTAGACTTTTATTCCATCAGTTCTGATAGTGGCACCTGTTAGGTTTATCATCATAAATTTGCTTGAAATATAATCATTATATATATGTGCTTGCAATGAAGAATGTTTTGCCTTATTTTGGATATTAAACATTACATATATGAACGCTTTGCTTATTAGGAATGTTAGGTTCATCATTGATATAAATGTGACATTAATACAAGCCATTTTAATACATCTCTTGCAAAAGAAATGGTCGCTCCAAAGTTAACCAAAAAGACCTTTGAAAGTCAATTCTCCTTCACACCTGGACTTCTCGAGACTAAGGTTCACAGCAAGAGAACGGTAAATTGTTTTGGGAAGCATCAGACTCTGAAGACGGTTAACAACAAGCTCATGGGAAATGTGGCTTTTCAAGACGGTCCGCATCAATTTTCTCTAGGGAAGATTCGACAGACCTACAATAGTTTTGAGAACTGAGACAAATTGTTATGATTTGATATAAATAATGTTTAGACTTCTGTTATGCATGTTGTTTAAATCTTACGAATATATTAGCAAAAGAAAATCCGGGGTCTTCAGAATCATCTGACCGGAGGCGCGTGTGGATCGATTCTCTTGCAAGAATAAAAGGATATAATCTCAAATGCCTCTGTTATTGAAAGGTGAACTTGGGAATACTTATTGGTGAACCTATCAGCACCTTAAGGCCGTATTTCCTGTATTTTGGGGGTGTTGATTTAAACATCTTTCTGGGGGGGGGGGGGTACCTTTTTAATTTAAGGGTGCCACTTTAGTATCTTTAGCTTCCCCTATGTTGTCCCGTAGTCCTGGTTTTCTGTGGACTTTGTTGTTAATAAATTATCATTTAATGTTAATTGCCTTGTGTGACTGTCTCCTCATTGGCTGGGTTTTTTTCTGCTGTGGTAGTTGCAACTCCCTGGTATAACTTACCACCAGGGGGAGTCGTAGCACTGTCACTTACAGAATGTAATTTAAGTGTTCGTGTGTGAGACTTGAATGCATTGTCTTATTGATATTCATTAATGAGAGAATTAGTTCACAAATGTAGGTTGTTCTAAATATGCAGATTTAAGCAGCCAAGGTTGATAATTTGGTGTACCCTGGAAGTAGATGTGTCCGGACCTACAGAGGCAAATTTGCTCTTCAAACCTGCATCACATTGCATATCACTTATCCCTAGCTGGATGTCGACTGGCAGATCAGAAGCTTTTTTTCCCCACATCCATTAGAACTCTAAATTTGCGGTAACACAACACACATTCCCTTCTGAGGTAACATGAATAGATGTTTGGGTGGTGATCGGCCTCCTACTGGCTGACTGAAAGCAAGTGAAAGACAGTGAGACGTGACCTGCTCGGTGCGTGGATGCGAGGCAGAATGCCAAATTATGAGTCCGTAACTATCACTCTCTTTTGCCGAGTAAAGCCACCTTAGGGAGAAACACTACCAATTTTTCCAGTTTCTGGGTGTGATGACAAGTAGGCTTTTGTTGTTGATGATGACGACAGGGCCTATGTCCGATTATTATTAACTGAAAATTATGTCTTAAGTTCAACAAATACCTGCAATCTTTTCATATACATACACACACATATATATGTATGTATGTATGTACGTACGTACGTACGTACGTACGCACGCACGCACGCACGCACGCACGCACGCACGCACGCACGCACGCACGCACGCACACACACACACACACACACACACACACACACACACACACACACACACACACACACACACACACACACACACACATATATATATATATATATATATATATATATATATATATATATATATATATATATACACATATATCAGCAACACGCTTATTTATTTATATATTTATTCATGTATTTATTTATTAACTTACTTATTACCTATCTATTTATGTCTAAAATGCCTTTTCCTATTTCTGCATCTGCACCCTCTTGCGGTGACAACAGAATTTCCCGAATACGGGATGAATAAAGTTATCCGATTCCAATCCAATCCAATTGTATTATTAAACATCATGACCACTAATTATTTGTTACTCTGTTAGTATATGGTGAATTTTTTCCAAGATGGCGCCGTCACGTGGAAAACAATGGCGTAGCTCTGTCCACCTCTATTTGTTTTTGATTTTTACAGCCTTTCTATCTTTTTTTTAATTACATTTTAATATTTCTTAATAGATTCCCTTTTACTTTACTTTGTACTTTATACTTTTTACTTTAATGTTTTTTCAAACTTTCTTTCTTCTGTTAGCCTGGCTTCTTTCTGCTACTTCTTTTTTGGAACCATTCAGCCATGCCTACGCTGTCATAAACATGTGACTAGCTGTTACAATACACAGCAGAAAGAGCAACACCTCAATACCGCTGGAAATTCGGAGCTGGACAAAAGTGCCGGGAGAAGAAACAACGCTTCAGACCAACCATTCCATCATGGAATAAGATGGAAGTTTTATCCAACTTTACAATGTCTTTTTTCTTGAGTCTGTATCCGTTTTTGCAGTTGTTCTGTATTAAAGATTTGATTTGGTGATTCTTAATGATCCCATATACTTTGCTTTTCTTTGTACTTTGTGCTTTTGCCTTGTTGTTCTTCTGTTGTACTGTCTAACGTGTAACTTTGTGCTTTTTTTTCTGTATCTGCACCCCCTTTCTTGCTACTGTCACAATGAAATTTCCCAAATACGGGATGAATAAAGTTATCCCATCCAATTACAACCAATAAAAATGTTTTTCCATTGTAATAACCTGTTTTTTGTTGGGTTGTTTTTAGGGTTGGAACAAATTAATTCGAATATAGTTCATTTCTATGGAAAACATTGATTTGAGGTACGAGTAAATTGAAATACGAGCTCAATCTCGGAACGCATTAAGCTCTTATCTCAAGGTATGACTATTCTGGAGTAATTTATTAAGATGTTTGATTCATAGATATTATTCATTAAATTTTACTATGACTAGTTTAATTATGTGGAGTCTCCATGAACCTGCTTTTGGCAGGTGAGATAGGGTTAAGGTTAGGGGTTGGCTTTGTGACCATCGCAAGCATTTATGATGTTGCGCACACTGGTCCTCTGTGTAGCTCAGGGATATCGTCTGTATTCTCAGAAAAATGAACAATTAGAGGGAACATTGACCTGTCGGTCAGTCAAATAAGCTTAGAGCAAGAATAAAACTGCACTCTCAATGGATATTGGTATGGTACTGTCGCCATTGCGCAAAAATATAATAAGTTAGATGTCACATTTAGTTGGTAGTAACTGGAAAAGGAACTCGAATTTAGTGTAAAATAAAATTTGATTTTTGAAAATCTCAAGATATCTTAATTCCTCACAGCAATGATTGACCAAGCAATGTCACATGATCACCTACAGCCAGTGATGGTCAAGCGGGGCATGTTATCGTGAAAAGACATGATGAGTCGATGTGTCTTGACCTCCGTGGCAGAGGCTCCACCGAACCCGAAGTATGCACAAAAGGAATGTATAATATATACAGAAGCAAGAGTATGCCCTTTAGGAATAAGTATGGAAAAGTGACGGTCAATACCAAAAGAAAGACTGATGAATTTTACCTATTTAAGCAATGTTTGGGTGTTATTTTTGATAAAACCAAAGTTATAAACCAAAGTGAATATCTGACTAAAATAAATATTCACACTATAGCAGTGCTGTTGCGTACTTCATGCAACTAACTTCAAGCGGAAATAACTTAACGGAGGCACTCCAGTGTGCTCTGAAGAAAGTATGGATTTTAGGAATTGTAACAGATTGTAATGCTTAAACGCACCACAAGAGATGAGCAATCGGCAATACTTGCAAATGCTCAAAGCTTGAGTTTACACACTTAAGAAGGTAAAGAAATTCAATCACCGTTTCTGGCCAGCATTATGTCAATTCGCGACGATTCCTTGGTTTTGGTCCAACTGCCGTTTCTGGCCACCATGTCAACTCTCTCTGGTGCAGGGTTTCGAAAAAAGTAGCGTGAGAATGTTAACCTAAAACATCAATCCGTCCATAAATCATGCTTTATCTATTCCTGCTCCCGAAACCCTTTTTTTTACTGTCGTGCCGGAGGGACTCGGCGAGACGCGATGGTGATGGACACGCTGACCTGGTGTAGCTGTGTGGTGGGACGCCTTTCCGCGTCATTTGAAAGCGTCAATTGAAAGTGTCATTTGAAAGCGTCGTTTTCTGGGGAGTTTCCGCCAGCAAGCTTCCAGGTGCACACAAGCACACTTCCATCTATAAATCACGCTCTATAAGGATCAGAGAATAGATGGAGCGTGATTTATGGATGGGTGTATGTTTTATAGCTCCGGTCACGTCAAGTGTTCCGGGGAGTACCTGTAGACTCGCTTGCGGAAATTCTTCCCGAGGTTGGCGTTTGTGGATGATGCCGAAAGGCGTCGTACCTTGCAGCTGAATTGGGCCGGTGCAGCCGGCGGCATCGTGTCTACCCGTAAGGACAGAGGAAAAAAAGTTTTTCAGGGAACACCGGGAAGCTCGTTGCCGGAAAATGTTCCGAAAATGACGTGGAGAGGCATCCTACTAGTGGTGTGCCTTCAGGGCCTTCTCTGCTGGCCTTAAAAATATCTGACTCACAGACTGATGTTAATTATTATTTTGTCCATGAATACTTAAATAATTACTAAATACTAAATAATTCCAAATTGCCTGTTAACTTCCTTTCATTGCTTTTCTCCCTGGTTGCACTGCTTCCAGATGTGTTCTCATCAGAAATCTGCCTTAAGGCCTTCACAATCAGTTGTGCAGGCTCTGCTGCATTAAACAAGCGTCAATAAGTTACTTTAACCATTCAGAATTCGATTTGGTGACACCAAGGCCTTTTCGCAGGCGTAAGGATATGTCATTGCCTTCTCGCAGGCGCAGGGATACGTAATCGGTTTCACCAAATGTTTGCCAGAAATACGACAGGAAATGCTCCACTTTCAGCATTTGCTTTGATGGCGATAGAAAAGAAGGAGGAACGAAAGGAAGATGGATATTGTGTACAGGTAAAAAATATTTTTGGTGAGTAAAATATGGTGATATTCCTAAATAATAGGATAAATGGTTTTATAGCCATAAAATAGTTTTTGAGGGTTGGATTGATTCAGACATAGCTGAAGGCATCGCTAGAAAATTCACGGACCGCCACTGCATCTTAAGTTAAGACCAATCAGCCATGTGGTGCGCTTAGGGCACATCATGTAAATACAATGATTCATAAATTAACTCTGCTTACAGCTTTCACAAAAAACATTGAGTTTACATACTTAGAGAAGGTAAAGAAATTTAAACACCGTTTCTGGCCACCATAAAAAAAATCTAAAAATCTCTACGTTGCACAGTTTGGACAAAGATAGCGAGATAATCTTAACAAACACACACTCAAACACCCATAAATCACGCTTTATAAGGATTGCAGAAAACATGATGATAACAGATTGATTTTAATTGCCTTACTTTTTTTTAAAATTTGATATCGATTTTGCGTGAATCGCATTCACCCAAGAAAACTCCAGAAATGGGACAAGGGCACTCCTGAAATGGGGTCGATGGAGGTTGGCAGCTCTGCAAATATTTTTTGTTCAAAACCATTAGGGACAGACACTCACCCAGTGAGGCTGAAATTATGTAGAAAATAGTCCATTAATTAAGAAGTTGAGAGCAATTTGTAAATGAACTTACAGCCTTGATGAACTTTTCAGAGAGAAGGCATTTGGAACCAAAGCTTTTTGTTTGCAGGGTCATGTTTTCTTTTGTCTGGGAGTCAAAGCTGGGATTTTCAATCAGGGCATTAACAAATACCCAAACATGGTTCTTAACCTGCACCAAGAGGAACATATCTGTTAGGATTATTATCAGAAGTGACAAATAGAACATTTATCTTAAAATCATGTACCATCATACCTGGAAAGGTTTGACAGACACTCCTGCCTTGTTCTTTTTCTTCACCACTTCAATTAGTTTGGAAACAATTTGATCTACCACATAGTCTACATGCCTACCACCCTGGAAGAGAACATTTCAATAAATTGTGAGTTTCTGACAGCAATATTTCAACACACTGTACTGTAGTTTACATTTGACCGCTCGCCCACCAACGACCCATTTGCCTGTAAACATGGCTTCCTTGAGTGCAGGGTTTGGGTGCACCTGGACCCCCTGCCCCAAAGACTGTCCCTAACGTGAACATCATACAAAACAACAGTGAACTCAATTATATCTGTGCATAACGATCTGGATACTGAAGAGAAATATTGCATATTTCTTATTTTCTTATTTGTTTGTTTCATTGCTTTAAAAAAATGTGTAGTTATACCTTGACATACCAGTGTCACAACATAGGAGAAATTTGAGATACGAGGATTTTTTTTCATACAAGACAAATGTGAGATACGTGCATCCAAGGTTGTTCACGATGCGGCCGTCCGGGGGTCCGAGTTTGCGACAATCTGCTTAAGGGAACAGCATGGCTCTGTCTTTGTTGCCGCATTTCCCTCTCATAAAGATATCTATGATCACCGGTAAAAAAAATGAATTGAAATACAAGTAAATTGACAGATGAGCTTAGTCCCGAAAGCCATTAAACTCGTATTTCAAGGTATTACTGTATCTAGATGTAGGTTTTTAGTTAGCTTTCGGTTTGGATATAGGACGTCTATGGAACTTACGATCCTTTGTGGTCTGTGTAGGTAAAATAATTATTTTACATAACGACCATTTTCTTCACTATAGGGCGCTCCTAAAAGCCTTCAATTTTTTCAAAAACTGACTATTATGCTTATAATTCGGTGCGCCTTATTTATGGATCAATATTGATCCATAACAGGTTGCCAACTACGGTAACATATACAGTGTTCCCTCGCTACTTCGCGCCTCAGCCTCCGCAGACTCAGAGCTTCGCGGATTTTTTTTCAGGAAAAAAAAAATTAAAAATTTGAAATTAAAATTATGAATTACATCATTTTCCAAGATGTGGAAACAAAATATTCAATTAGAATTGGTAATTGCATCATTTTACAAAATTTTCAAACATAAAGAATGCACGTATGCGCAAAGCATAAACGCAAGCTGATTGGCCAGCTGAATGCTCATTGAATACTCGACATTCACCCACGGAACCCCAAGCTTCTCCCGATGCCCATTTTCAGTCCACGCTTATCTCGTGCTAGCATACAGCACGCTTCTCGCCAAGCTAAAGCTAAGCGTAAAAGTTTTGTGAAGCCCTTTGTGATGCCTCCCAAACGCTCTCTATCCCTTCGTGCATCTAGTGAGCCGAAGAAAAAGCAAAAGATGTTGACAATTACCGAAATAGTGAGTTTATTGGACAGGTTGAGAGCAGGAAATAGCTACGCGAGCGTAGCTCGACAATGTCGCCTTAATGAATCCACGGTGCGAATGGAAAATGCACTGGTTATTTGGATCCGTAATTGTAGGGCGAAGAAAATCAGCCTGGATGGAAACTTGATTCGAAGTAAGGCTAAATCTTTGTTTGATGCTATGCAACAACGTTCAAGACGAGGAAGAAGACGACGGCGACGACGATCCTCTGCCCGGTGCCTCAAACCAGACTAACCCACGACCACGTACGGCTTTCGCTGCCAGCAAGGGCTGGCCTGAGAGGTTTAAGCGGCGAGTCGGACTTAAGAATAAGTCGTTGTATGGAGATGCAGCCTCTGCAGACGGAGCAGCAGCGAGGCATTATGTTGAGGATGTGTTCCCGGAAATGATAGAAGAAAATGGCTATGTCTCGGAGCAAGTCTTCAACATGGATGAAACAGGACTCTACTGGAAGAGGATGCCATCCCGAACATTTCTTTTCAAGGACAAACTTCAGAAGACAGGTTTCAAAGCCCACAAGGATCGAGTGACTCTGCTCTTGTGTGGCAATGCAGCAGGATTCATGCTGAAGCCCAACCTGATCCACAGGTCACTGAATCCTCGCGCATTGAAGAACAAGAACAAAGCCCTACTGCCAGTGTACTGGATGTCCAACAAAAAGGCATGGATCACCAAGGCCGTCACACTTGATTGGTTCTTTAACTCTTTCGTACCACAGGTAAAGCTTTACCTGGCTGAGAAGGGACTGCCCTTCAAAGTGGTTCTCCTCATGGACTGTGCAGGAGGTCATCCAGCTAATTTGCACCATGAAGGGGTGCAGGTGGAGTTCTTTCCCCCCAACACCACTTCCGTCATACAGCCCATGGATCAGGGGGTTATTAGGGCCTTCAAAGCCCTCTACACCAAGGCGACAATGGAGGGTCTCATCTCTTCCATCGAAGAGCCCGATGAGACCTTCAGTATGAAGGCATACTGGAAAGACTACAGCATAGTTACGTGCCTGAATAATATCCATAATGCTCTAAAGGACATGAAAGAGCACACACTCATCTCCAGTTGGAGGAAATTGTGGCCAGACAAAATAACTCAGGATTATGCGGGTTTCACGCCTAACGAGATCCATCACTCTGCCGTCGATAAGGCTGTCAGGCTGGCTCGGTTGGTGCAGACTGAAGGCTTCTCGGATATGACGGCTGAGGGTTCTTCACCGACCAAAAAAAAACAACGTTCACAACTCCTCATAACAATTTTTCTTACGCGCAAAAGAACTGCGGAAGATCCATCCGGTCTGCTATGATGTTTTTGAATTTCTGAGTTTTCTGAATAAAAGTTTACATTTATTACATTTGCAGTTTTTTTACTGTATATATACTGTATTTGATTTGTTTGTATGCACCAACATAACACCTGCATTCTGATGTGGAATAAAACACCTGAATGAACAGCATATTAGCCTGGTGGTGGTTTTGTGCACGTGTTATATGTTTCTTTAAGCATTTTTGAAGGGGCATCCCTACTTCGCGGAAATTTACTTATAGCGGGTGGTCCCGGTCCCCATTAACCGCGATGACCGAGGGAACACTGTACATACATATACGGTATGTACGATAGACTCCCATTTTCGCCCGTGCGCAGTGGATACTGGGAATATACCGTTCTTACTCGCATTTAAGGCTCCTACACGTATAAGCCACAGCCTTAAAATTGTTGAATTTTACATTTTTTCTCGTATAAATCGCCCCCTGATTCTCAATTTTCACCTCCATATTTATGGTTTTAATAGGAGTAGAAATGCTAGTGCTAGTTTGAAGGGAAAATCTTGAGAAAAATCATCACACGTGGTATTTCTGAGATACTGTATGAATCAAAAGCATATTGTTAGGGTCAATATGACAAGTCTTGCCTGTCTTTGTAAATGCAAAATATCAAATTATTCAATTTGAAAAAGGAAATAAGGCTTTTTTGATGAAAACCTGATGCTTTTTAATGACATAACTTAAAATTTCCATACAAGAAGTTTAAGATGTAGTGGCAAATTTGCTTCTAACATCGGAATACGCCCATACGCAATATGGAGTGTTCACCAAGTCGCTGGGTGCAATAATAGCATCCGCATTATGTATGTAGCAAGGTTTATATTTTAAAGATCGACCGCAAGACCTTCGATCAGCCTTAACTATTGTCATGTGCAAGATACGGTTTATGTTTTACTTGAATTAAATTCATTATTAGTGTTTTATCTGTTTATTTCATTCTTTTGAAATCAATTACTATATATTGCTGCATTGTCTTGCGTGGTGACATCACGAGGGCTGCATTTTGTCGTCACGCCATTGTCGTCAACTAGCAGTTTCGTGCATGTCGTGCATAAGCCATACCCTCAATTCAGTCATAATTTTTTTGTCCGACAAAAGTGGCTGATATGCAAGTAAATAAGGTAGTTCTTTTGTCAGCCCTCCCGGTATGACAGCGAGCACACTAATTCGGTGTTTGCCGTCATTCTGGGTGGATTGACAAAAGAACTCCAGCCGCTGGCGTCAACAGAGCATTCAGACCTAGACTACGAACTATATTGTGATTGCACAAACGTTTAATGTAAAGTAACAGCATCAGAATGTTTTGTAAACATTACTGAATGGCAGTTCCCCTCCACTATGTTATACCTTGCTGTTGTTTTAAGATAAAACGTGTCATGAAAATAATAGTACTTTACCTTGGAGAAAATAATAAAGTTGTTAATTCATTTTGGGAGTGAATGGAGTTGGGAGAAAGCTGATTTGTAATCTATTAATAAAGGTTGACTGACCTATCTGATTGTTTTGTTGACATTCCCTTTGGCAAAGCACCATGTAGTGGATGCATAACGTAACCCCACCCTCTACTGTAGACCCATATAATTCGGTGCAGTGCGCCGTATAGTGCAGAAAATACGGTAATTTAGTTTCCCATGTAGGGGGCCCCCAAATGGGGATGGATTGGTTTCTATGTTCGTGGCTCTTGAAATGGGCCCAACCAGTCCACATATGTATGCTTTATGGACTCGGAAAAGGTCTTCGACCATGTCCCCCAGGGAGGCTTGTGGGGAGTACTCCGGGAGTAGGGGGTTTGAATCCTTCAAATATTTAAAAACTTCTGACCTAGTCGCAAGTTGACAATGAAGATCCAGGAAGGACTCTTAGTTGTTTTGGCTTGGATCCCGCAGCAGGTGGCAATATCGAATCGAACTCCGAAAAGACTTATTATTTTTATTCCTGAGCTGAATGGATGCTTGCTTGTGCATTTGCATGAATGTGTGCGCATACGCATGTGGGGATACATCACAACAGGGAAAATTACTGAGCTAATTTCCATTTATTCATATATAAGAAAAGATAAAAGATTGAGTTTACACACTAAGAGAAAGTGAGGAAATGCAGTGCTATTAGGATCTGACAGCTGTTTCTGGTCACCATGACAAATTTCAACTCTCTACGATGCACGGTTTGGACAAATGAAGCGAGATAATCCTAACATAGCCACACACACACCCACGCGCCCATCCATAAATTATGCATTATAAGGATTATACACTAAAACTACTTCAACACTTAACTTATCCGGTCACCCTTCAATTTGACCGTTTGTCCTCTGAGTCGTTGGGCCCTCTGCTAGGAATAATAATTATGCTGTAGCAACACTACTTACTAAATTGTAGCATGTTTATTTATGTTTTTATTTATGACTCCCGTTCTTTTTCTCTGTTTCGGAAACAAGCTTTTTTTCCAGCTGCATTCCTTGAATTAAAAAAAAAAATCATGACCAAATGCATAATGATGAGTGTTGAGGGGAAAACCCTTATGGCTTATTTTCCCTCAAGCTGAGCTGGACATAGAAATAAAAAGATATTTGATTTGTTACTTCACAAGTTCATTCACAGTTGGCACTCCCCCATTTTTAGATTTGGGGCTAATGTGTCTCAACAAAAAAGTTTAATGTTTCCAACACAACATTATCGTGCAGATACAGATAAAATGAAGTCGTGACTGGGTTGAGGATTATTTCCGTAGTTATTGACACCAACAGATTGTTACTATACATACCTTAGTAGTTGCAATGCTGTTTACAAAGCTGATTTGTTGAAATCCTTTCTCACTCATTGTGAGGCATATTTCCCAACGCTCATTTACAGTCTCATGTAGCACCTTGAGGACTACACCTGTCTCATCCAGTTTGTCTTTCACATACAGATCCACATAGCTGCGAAAACCAGTAACCTTGAGATAGTGAAGACAAAGCCATCATTTTAGATAAACATTTCTTCATACTGCTAATACAATAAAACGCTGTACCTCACTGTCACAAGCTTCTTAAAATGGATTCACAGCAATGGGGAATGTAAAGTGATGCTTTATGATACAGATAAAAATTAACTGGTTAATTATTTTAAGTACCCCTTACCCTCAGAAGGGCCACTTTATGGGGGTCATGGGAATTTGACATATGCTTTGTGAACTTGGAGAAAGCGCTTGACCATGTCCTCCTAAGAGTTCGGTGGGGCATACTCGGAAGTATGGAATCACAGAACTCCAAATAAAACTGTATGACTGGCGTGAGAATATCTTCCACATAAGTCAAATCCATTTCCACTGAGGGATGGACTACGCCATGCTGTGCCAATGTCAGATTTTTTTCATAACTTTTTTGGACAGAATATCTAGATGCAGCCGAGGCGTTGAAGTCACTGGAGCGATCCGCAACCGAACGTGAAGTGATTGTGATGACGGTACTCGGACGTTTGGTCGCCGGGACGTTTGGTCGCCGGGACGTTTGGTCGCCGGGACGTTTGGTCATCGGACGTTTGGTCGTCGGACGTTTGGTCGCCGGGACGTTTGGTCGTCGGATGTTTGGTAGAATGGACGTTTGGTAGAACAGGTTCAAATTATTAGTTTACTGTTGAAACCAGCTCTCAAAGTTGTAATCATGAGAGAGAGTGAGTTTACCGAAGTGGTTAGGATGACAGTACTCGGACGTTTGGTCGCTCGGACGTTTGGTCGCCCGGACGTTTGGTCGCCGGATGTTTGGTAGAAGAGACGCTTGGTAGAACAGATTTAAATTATTAGATTAGTGTTGAAACCAGCTCTCAAAATTGTAATCATGAGGGAGAAAGAGAGTTTAATATCTAAATATCTACTGTTGTAACCAGCTCTCAAAATTATAATCATGAGAGTGAGTTTATTACCTAAGGCTAAGTGCTATTTGAAGGGGAAGGCGACGCCGTCCGGATTTTGCTATTCCCTTTTGGAATGTGAGAGAAAAGACATTGCTGGGAATACTACGCGCAAATAATTCAGTTGAAGGTTGGCACCGCGCATTTCAACGGAGAATGTCAGTTGCCCATCCAAATTTATGTCGTCCTTGACACAAACTCAAATTAGAGCAGAATGACTGGGAAATAACAATACAACAGGCTTCATGCGGTATTATGCGCAGACAAACCAAAAAGAAATACGCAGCTGTTAATAAGCGGTTGTAAAAGCTCTTGGAGGACGATGTAAACCCGGATCGATTCGCAAACAAAGTAGAGTACAAACGCTCCACTACTTACGAACATTCAACCTACGAACAACGGTACATACGAACATGTCTGCAAATTGCGTTTGTGTCAAAAAATGTTTGTAAGTTCGATTTTGTATAGCGCGTCATTTTCCAAGTAGTACTTTTGTCCGCCGGTAATACCGACGCTTGGCGCTGTGAGAGCTCAGCTCACCCAGCATCTACCTACCTCTGCCCAGTTTGTTGCAATGCGGAAGTGTGTGACGTATCTCCAGTGCACATTTTCATTTTTCATTTTTATCATTAAAAAACTTGTGCATCCATTATTCAATTTGGTTGGTGAAAAGCAAAAGGCTTCTAGTGAGGGAGGTGCAAGGAAGAGGGAAACAATTTCATTTGAAACGAAAGTGGCAATAATAAAGAAGCTTGATGCGCGTGAGAAAGTGCTGAGCGTTGAACGGGAGTACAACTTGAATCGTTCGACCGGCAACCAAACGTCCGATCACGGTGATGACAATAAGCACCCCCAAACCCAGATATTGTTCTTCAGTCTGAAAAAGATGTGATGCCCTCTCTGGTACAAGGATAAGCTCCTTCCCCAAGTAGAGGGGTTTGGTATCTCAGGGTATTGTTCACAACTGAAGATAGGATGGAGTGGGAGATCGACAGGCGAATCAGTGTGGCTTTTGCAGTGATACGGATTCTGATTTGGTGCATTGTGGTGGATAAGGAGCTGAGCTAAAAAGTAAAAATCTCTATTTACCTAATTATCTGTTTCCACCCTCATCTAGAGTCACAAGGTGTGGGTCGTGGCCAAATGTACAAGATTTGGGATCAAAACGGCCTTAAGGAGTTTAACTGAAGTCAAACAGTTTTAAAAACGTTCTCATTTTCTTAATAATGAAATATCTCTAAAAGCTTTTATCAACTATACAGACCAACTGTAGCTGAGTGCTGCATGAACCACGTTTGTCAGGTCTGTGACTTGTACATTCGATGGGAGCCCCTTGCTGGACCAAACACGGCTTGGCTACAGAGGTTCTTCCATTCTGTGCCTGCTAAAGGCTGGCTGTTTTACTTTGAAATATATTTTAAGTCACATTTTCGTTGAAATTTGAGGCCAACCTAATTCTTTGTACATCTGTGTTTATCACAGTCGCTACAATCATGCCTTCCTCATTAAATGAGAAAATATGTCTTTGTGTGACAAGGAAAAATATATGAATTAATGAATGGGATGAGAGTGGTCAGCTTGCCCATTTCTTGACTGCAGGTAAGTCCCAGCGGCAGGTCAAATGTCTTGCCATTGTATTATGTGTTGCCATGAGGCTGACGCTACTTGATAGTGTGGTAAGGACTTTAAGACAATGGTAATACAAATATTGCAATTGCAGCATTAATGCAACAAAGCACACATTGAGAACTAGCTCTGAAGCAGCATCTGCACTTGAACCTTAAACCACTGTTCAAAACCACACAATACATTTTTGTCTCACTGTCTGAAGTGAAAACAGACTAAACTTCTTTTGAAATTAGAACATTCCATAGTCAAGAGAGATCATTTCTTAGTGATATTTATTATTTTTAATATATGATTTTCCTCGAGGTCAATAATTTGTATATATTCCATTTGTATAGAATAACAATTCAATTAAATAAGTCTCGTCAGCAGTACAACCAGGAAGTGTGTCCATAGCGGTCTAGTTTTCGCCTGGTCTTTGGGTGTAATAATAGCATGAGATAAATATTATGCAGGTATCAAGGCTGATATTTTTATGATCGACCCCAAGACGTTTGATCAGCTTTAACAACTATAGGGATGTGCTGAAAAGGTAAACACTATGAACACTACTCACGTCTGGCCAGTCAGGGCACATTTATCTAGGATAAGATGATAGCGCCCTGAGTAGGCAATGGCAGGCACAAGTCAGTTTTTTTCATATTTTATGAAAGATGCATTTTTTTCCTAAATTTCATTCATAGATGTCAAAATAAATTTTGTTTAGCATTTTGTTTGTTTATCTTTTGACTATATTGAAATAAATTAACATATTGGCCGTATTGGCTTGCGTTTTGCCGTTTCGTGTTTGTCACCTAGTTTTGTGCATATCAAGTTTAATTTGTGTGCATATAAGCCATACCCTTGATTCAGTCATCATTTGTTAGCGACAAATATGGCATATATGTGAGAAAATACGGTACTGTAAAATTGACAGTGTACATGTTCCCTTTCTTTGTAATATGGAGAACTTTGTTGAAGAAGATTGTTATCATTCTCTCTCGCTCTCTCTCGCTTTCGCTCGCTCGCTCTCGCTCTCTCTCACTCGCTCTCGCTCTCGCTCGCGCTCTCTCGCTCTCTCTCGCTCTCTCTCGCTCTCTCTCGCTTTCGCTCGCTCTCTCTCGCACTCTCTCGCTCTCTCTCGCTTTCGCTCGCTCTCTCTCGCTTTCGCTCGCTCGCTCTCGCTCTCTCTCACTCGCTCTCGCTCTCTCTCGCTCTCTCTCGCTCTCTCTCGCTCTCTCTCGCTCTCTCTCGCTCTCTCTCGCTCTCTCTCGCTCTCTCTCGCTCTCTCTCGCCCTCTCTCGCCCTCTCTCGCTCTCTGTCGCCCTCTCTCGCTCTCTGTCGCCCTCTCTCGCTCTCTCTCGCTCTCTCTCGCTCTCTCTCGCTCTCTCTCGCTCTCTCTCGCTCTCTCTCGCTCTCTCTCGCTCTCTCTCGCTCTCTCTCGCTCTCTCTCGCTCTCTCTCGCTCTCTCTCGCTCTCTCTCGCTCTCTCTCACTCTCGCCCGCGCTCTCTCGCCCGCTCTCTCTCTCGCCCGCTCTCTCTCTCGCCCGCTCTCTCTCTCGCCCGCTCTCTCTCGCCCGCTCTCTCTCTCGCTCTCTCTCTCGCTCTCTCTCTCTCGCTCTCTCTCTCGCTCTCTCTCTCTCTCTCTCGCTCTCTCACCCGCTCTCGCTCTCTCTCTCTTTCTTTCTCTCTCTCTCTCTCTCTCTCTCTCTCTCTCTCTCTCTCTCTCTCTCTCTCTCTCTCTCTCTCTCTCTCTCTCTCTCTCTCTATATATATATATATATATATATATATATATATATATATATATATATATATATATATATATATATATATATATATATATATATATATATATATATATATATACATACAAATATACATATATACATATATATGTATATACATATATACTATATGTTTTTGGAAATCTCCACACAGGACGGCTGGAATTTGGGGTCCAATTATTGATCTCGCTTTATTTTTGTCATGTTCTACTGCCAACAATGACGTTTCTTTTCAGCAGCTTATTAAGCCAATAAGATGGGGGCTGTATCAACACACTTGCAGTAGATTGAGGCAGCCGGTATTTAAGAACTCTGGCCACATCCAGCAGATTATCGGAGTGCCTTACCCTTGCTACCATCTTGCTTGACCAACACTTTGGTGTGACTTTCCCCGAGATTTGAGATTTGTATTTTGTACTTTGAAAACCTTAGTGTTGGCCGTGCTGTTTTTGTTGTACATTTTGATCCTTATTTATTTGCCGACTCGGTCGTGCTGATTTTGTTTTCCCATTTCGTTCAAGAAATTCTAATTTTTGTGAATTGAGTCATTCATTCCTTAGTTGTTGTGGATCCATCTATAATCAACTTGCTGATTCATAACAATATGTGCAATGGAAACAGTTTTTCAATTGGGGAGAATGAAAACAAATCAGCAGCTTTTGTGGCCTTGCCTAGTTGAATGGTCTTCATCTTCTAAAAATAAAATATTCTGCTCATTGAACTCGTAGACATTCAATATTTGTGTCCTATTTCATAAAATTATAACAGAAGTTGTAAAGCCTCCACAGAATTATCAATCAACTGAGACTTACCGGTAATTTTTTACCATTCAGCGTGACTTTGACACCTTTGCAGGACCCAGCCACATCATATGCTCTGCGTGTAAGCAGAGCTACTGTATCCCTATCCAATTTTTTCATATTAAACTTAGATAGGTCTGGCTGGAAAGTCACACAAGTGTAGTCATCTGCATCAAAGAACTTGATCTTGGGGTCCGAAGTCTTGCTCATGTTGTTCTGCCATGTCTGGGTATAGCATATAAACAGTAAAAATGCAGTTGAAAATACCAGGAATACATTTTTTAATATAGTAATAACAAGCTGCTTGTTTAGAACCAAAAGACAGTTGTTTATTTAAAAAGGTCTCTTTTGAAAAATGGCTGTTTAACAAATAAAAGAGTTTACACACTCAGAGAAAGTGAGGCAATGCAATAGCTCGTCTATTACGTGGCCGATCTACTTGCCGAAAGACATTTAGCCGACTGACATCTGGCCGACAGCCAACTCGCCGAATGACCATCTGGCCGAACGTAGAATTAGCCGAACAACTATTTGGCCGACCGACTATCTAGCCTAGACTATCTATTTAGAATAACAAGCTACAGATAACAACATTCATTTAGAATAACAAGGACATTTATTCACGGGCAAACAAAGTCATAACAGTCAGTACTATAATGACAGAAAAAAGTAGTTATGACAGTAGATACTGTAATTTACACCAGAATAGAACACATTGAGATTAATAATTGAATTGAGGTTCTCAGCAAATCATTTTGAATATATACTTTCTAAAATATTGGGAAATTATTTAAAATTAAAATATGTTTAACAGGTATATATTTCTGCGTATCTTGAACTCCAAAGAGTTATTATTCAAACTACTACAAGTTCAAATATGGTGCTGCTGCTTAATAAAAAGATTCCTGAATACTCTTTCCGTGACAAGAGTATTCAAGAATATTTTGTATATTTATAATATTTATAAAGTGCCAAAATCACGCGGAAAACGGCATTTAATGATTGAATACAGATACTGGAGCTCTTTAGAAGCTTAAGCCCAGGGCAGGGATGTCCCCGGTAAAAGAAAGCCATGGACGACAATGGCAAAAAAACCCAAAATGCACTAAATTGACTTTAAATTCAGCCGAAAGCAGCATTGAACGAATACCGCAGCATAAATAAAAGCACTGGCGCGTCGGCTAAATGTTTTTCAGCTAGATAGTCGGTCGGACAAATTGTCGTTCGGCTTATTTTACTTTCGGCCAGATGGTCTTTCGGCGAGTTGGCTGTCGGCCAGATGGCAGTCGGCTAAATGTCTTTCGGCAAGTAGACCGTGCGCCGTCTATTAGGATCCGACAGCCGTTTCTGGCCACCATAAAAAAAATCTGGACAAAAGTAGCGAGAATCTTAACATACACACACACTCAGACACCCATAAATAACGCATCAGAAGGATTATAAACAATAACTTCTTGCTTCTCCAAAACAATATCCTCCAAGTAATTTAAATTTTAAAAATAATACTTAAATATTACATAAACTGTCACGCTACCTGGGCCTACGTGGGTTTTCTCCGAGTACTGCGGTTTGCTCACATTCCAAAGACATGCATGATAGGTTGATTGGACACTCTAAATATGCCCCAGGTATGGGTGTGCCCCTCTGGCTAGGATCCTTACTAAGGATAAAGCGGTTCAGAAAATTAGGTGAGAGATGAGATAAACTGTCACATTTGTAAAACTGCTGTACAATTTTCTCATAAGATACGTATCTCTGTCTTAGAGCTCACTTGACCACGACACCGATAGTAATAATAGAACTTAACTTCGCTAACAATACTTTATTTTTGCACTTATTCATCACTGCAATATACATCTCATCTTATTAAAGTAGCTCTGGTTGTTGCTTTAATTATTTTCAGTCCATTAAACATCATGGAGTTGTTTTGTCTCATCTTATACAATCTCATTTTCTGAAGTGTTTTGTCCTCATTGGGATCTCAGGAGGTGCTGGAACTAATCTCAGCTGTCTCTGGACCAGAGACAGGGAACACTCTGAATCGGTGGCCAGCCAATCTCAGGGCACAAGGAAACGGACAACGAAGCACACTCACACTCATACCTAGGGACAATTAAGAGTGTCAAATCAGCCTATCATGCATGTTTTTTGGAATGTGGGAGGAAACCGGTGTATCCCGAGGAATCTCACGCAGGCCCACGGAAAACCTGCAAACTCCACACAGGTGGGCCTACCTGGACTTGAAACCAGGACGCCCCAGAGCTGTGAGGCCGACATGATAACCATTCGCGCCACTGTGCAGCTGTGTTTTTGTTTAATAAATGAAAATCAGTTCGTGTATATAAAGGAGATGTTCTTGCCTGTTTGAAACTGTGTCTGTACTCCTTGCAGGCGGTTTCCACAGTGAATTTGGTACTGAAAATATTGCATAGTTTGGCACCATACCCGTTCCTGCCACCTGGCATCAAAAACATGGAAAAAAAAACATCGGACAAAACCATTTATCAAAACTATGAAACTACAGTGGTGCCTCGACATACGAGCACCCCGACATTCGAGCAATGCACAATATGAGCATTTCGAGATACGAGTAAAATTTCGAGCAAATAATTATCTCTAGATACAAGAAAAATGTCGAGACACGAGAAAGCCAGGTGGCCAAGACATGAGAGGCAGTTTATCATTGTAGCGCACTGTCTTTTTTGCCGTATCTCTTTCGTGTATAATATATATCTAATAGCACTGGGCGGAACATTGCATTTTCCCGTGTTATTTTTCCCTGTTAGTCAATGCATCATACAAAGTGAACAATGGATCTAAAGCAAACAGGTGGAATGAAGACTTGTGCAAAGAAAAGGCAAACGTTGACAATCAATATGAAAAAATATGAGTGGAGTAAATATCACAGAGCTTGCTCGGCAATACGAGAGGAATATGTCAACCATATGCACCATCCCGAAGCAGAAGGACGCATTTAAGGATAAGAGGCCTTCCAAAGCACTAACTACAACTTCCTCCCGGCGCAGTGATATTAATGACGAGATGAGAGACTTCTTTCATTGTGGATAAAAGATAAACAGTTAGCAGGAGATAGCGTGACCGAGTCAACAATGTGTAAAAGCCAGCGGAATTTACATGAATTTAATAACAAAGAAAGCATCTGAAAAGGGGCAGCCTTCAACACCTTCATAAACGACGAAAATTGTCTTTTTTGGAAGATGCCCAGGTGGACATTCATTATGGCCGAGAAGGTACTACAGGGGGTATGAACCTATCCTGGCTACAAATGATATCAAAGACACGCTAGCGAAGTGTCAAAGCGTTATCGTATTGTGAGAACATTTACATGTGTCGTTTTCAAAATATTTTATAGGGAAGGCAAAAACAAACAATCCTTGATGCGTTCGTTTTAAAAACTTTTGCTGAAAGTCCGGGTGGAGTCAACCCGGAGAAGAAAGACAAAACAAATGAAAACAAAATTACAATTCAGTTTTGTGTAAAGTTACATTAAATGTATGTTTGAGTGTGTCTGTATTTATGAATCCAAGTTAATTTAAATTAGTTTGTTCTGTTACGAGTGCATTGCCGTGGAAAGCCCACCCTCTCTGTGCGTCTCTCTCTCCCCTCCACAAAATTCTTGCAATTTTAATATACTATTAAACAAATTTTATTACTATTAAGTAATAAGCATTTATGTGTTACTTTTGTTAATAGATGGCGAGTTAGAAGAAATATATAATTTCCCGAATACGCGATGAATTAAGTTATCCAATCCAATAAAACATTTTTTGCAATCCAATAAAACATTTTTTCCAATCCAATAAAACAATTTTTCCAATCCAATAAAACATTTTTTCCAATCCAATATCCTGTTTTTGGTCTTTTTTTCTGAGGGTTGGAACAAATTAATTTGTTTTTAGTTTATTTCAATGGGAAACAGCCGTTATGAAAATACCGAGGTACAAGCTCAGGTCGGAACGAATTAAGCTCGTATCTCGAGGTACCACTGTACTGGCAAATCCACAAGCCAGTCAATACATTGGCATGCCTTTTATTTATTTTTACTGTGGTCATTTTTGAAGGTTCCTTGGATCTTTCATCGATAGATGTGAAATATTTCCATGGAAAACATATGGAATAGTCCGTCTGACGTAGCAGGTTAGGAGAGGAAGTGAAAATGTTGTCAATGTAAAATCTTAGCAGTGGGAATCAAATTAAATTGTCATGGTGTTTATGTAAAGTGTAACTCAATATTAGTATTGAAATGATAAATCGAGTATTTAGATTTAAAAAAAAGCCGGCAATTTAATTTTGCGAATTCACTAAATTATTTAATTGGAGTAACATTCGCTCGCTCAGTCCCTCCCTCAAACTCTCTCCTTCCCTATCATATGAAACAATGAATACCTCAACTATATAATTAATTAAGACCTTGAATTGCTCATAAAAATACATGTTTATCGTAAGGTAAGACAAAGTCTCTTTGCAATTGCTAGTTCATATTGTATCAGTTTTTGTAATTATAACAGCATCGTAGTCATCTTCATGGCTGACATGTCAGCATAAACACCCAACTGTCTGACTGAATAATCAATCTCAGTCTTGTGATTGGGTTGACATGTCAGCACAAATACTCAACTGTCCGACATCAATTACCTTTTGCCCTGCAAATGACTGAAACGTATTTGTCCAAAGTCCTCGTGACAACTGTCAGTTTTGCCTGTATTTAAGACACACTCACTGGTCATTCGACAAGTGTTGCAAGAACAGGACTCCACTGTTAGAGCTCTCACTTTCCACTTTGCAGTTCAGTAATAAACCTATTTCCTATTTAAATTGATCTCACTCTTTCTTAAACTGCTCCTGAAGTTGTATTTTCAGATCTATCATTTATGTTGACATGAAGAGCTGTGATCGCCAAGTGAATAGGCAGGCTAAGCGGTATGTTATAGGCTTAATGCTAAATTTTGCTTTGTTATTTTGTCAAAGTATGACTTATTTGACAAGTGTTGATTATAATTGTAGTGGTTATACTTGATAAATAAGGTAAAGTATAAAAAAAAGTTTAAAATATCCAATATATTTTGTTAAGTACAGTAATCCATCGAATATCATGAATGTAGACCATACATGGCCGGCTAATCAAAAATTACTAAGTAAAGCTACCTCTATTATAACTACCTTTTTTCTCTTTATTGCCAAGTCCTAGTAGCAAAAGTTACTTCTGCTTACGAGTTTCAGAGTAGATTTTCACATTATTATGAACTGTAAATTCATATATCGTATTTACTTGCATATAAGCCGCTTTTGTCAGATAAAAAAAATTGGGTACGGCTTATATGCGCATAAAAACACGGCATTCACGAAACTGCAAGTTGACGACGCCATGACACTTAAATGTGCTTTGACTGGCCAGACGTGAGTACACTTATGGGCATATTTCCTGGTTGTGTTTACATTACTTCCTTTTTGGAATTTGTCTATGTGCATTTTTACATTAGTGATTATGAAATAAAACAAAATTTTGCTTTGATTTTTTTCTTCTTTTTCTTGAACTTCTAGTAAGAAAATAGTAATTCATATTATTAAAAAGCATTGGGTTCTCATCAAGATAGACGTAAGATTTTCCCTTCAGAGTAACACATTTGTACTCCCTATTTAAACCATAAATATGGAAGTTGGGCGGCCCAGTGAGGCGAGTGTTGAGTGCAGACATGGGCAAACTATGGCCCGTTAGGCTTTTTAATTGAGCCCGCCGACGTTGGCCAAAGGACCGTAAACTCCTCAGTAGGTAATGTGAATATTTTGTATTTCATGTTAAATAAAACTTCCCAATAGATTTAAAAAGGTATTGTGATCTTTTAATCAAGTAAATCTTTCATGTACCACTCCAGAGAAGTCCACATACCACTTTGAGAACCATTGTTATAATCAAATACTGTTTTTATTGTTCACTTGAATCTACCATGTATTTGTCTTGCTCTCTCTCTCTCTCTCTCTCTCTCTCTCTCTCTCTCTCTCTCTCTCTCTCTCTCCTGTTGTGCATCAGGAGAACCCAGTATTTGAAAACTTGTGTCACAGGTGGCTCTGCAGTCTCAGACCACCAAAACTGTGCTAAAGAGGAGGTGAGTTGGGTGAGAGGAAATGCAATCTTAATGCTGCAGCTGCTTCCTATAAGAGGACCAAAGCCATTTTTTTACTGCTGGACCTTTGCTGGGTCCATAGCTGTGCCTGAGGATAAAAGCGCTACAGTCGTTATTGGGAGGCTGGTAAGTTCGCCGAAAGAGACCGAGCTGCCATTGGTACAGGGAAGACAGGAGTGGAGGGCACCGAAAATAGAGATAGTTGGCCGACTCTTCTTCATTGCCGCACAGTAGACATCGGTCATCCTTGCATTTCCCAGTCAAATGTTGCCATTTTCGGAGAATTGGTTGGTGGCCGGACCAGAAACGGATCAGGTCGAAGGGCCTTTCTTCAACACTGGGCTTCTTCCTCGGGATTGGGACGTGTAGTTAATAAAGATGTGATGCGGGGGTGAGAAGGTGGAGGAGGAATGCAGCTCATGTGAACAATCGCCTTTCTTGTTTGAGGGTCTAGTGGAGTGTTTGGTTGTGGGAGAGCGGAGCCCAGTTTGGACTGCTCGTCCGCCAGGTATTTGCCCAGGAGGTTGCAATGGCCAGGGACCCATACAAGTTGCACCCTTTCTGGTTGAAAAGTCGATTATTTTGATTGAATAGGGATAATAGAGGGGTATTAGCATTCTTGACAGCTTGTCGGAGAGACTTGAAATCGGAGATTGCTAACCGAGCCATGTGATGGCCACGTTCAGGGCAGTCTTTTCATCTTGAAACGAGCTGCTAATGGTCCCTGTTGGAGCATGCCAGGAAGGGACGGTGGAGTTGTTGTGATTGACTACCCCTGCTCCTCCATTCTCAGTGCCACTGTAAGTGGAACGGTGGCAGAGGCCCAGTGTGGCCAGGCGGGGGCCATGTATTCGACAATGAATGTGATATGGGTGATGTAGCTGCATTGTTCATTGAGAAGAAAGTGACCTCTGACTTCGACGTGTTGAAGGTAAGACGTAATTCTGACGACCACTTTGTTCACTTCGGACTCCAGTCTCACCTCTTTGCTAAAGAGCAGAGCCAGGTCACCAATGTATGCAGATACTAGTGTGGATGACTCAAAGGAGTTGAGCGGGTCGTTTATGTAAATGGTGATGAGAACAGGGAAGAGGACCGAGCCTTTTGGAAGAACCTCTTTGAAAGTGTGGCTCCGGCTCGTCGTGCATTTCAGTGAACAGCTGCTGTGATACCCGCCGGATGTGTTTTTCATTCTCAGAGGGTTTCGAGCAGAAAATCATGATGTCATCCAGGTAAGACACCACAAGCTTGTTCATCAAGAACTGCATACAAAGTGCCCCCCTTGCTCACGGTCGATGCATAATTAGGCTCGAAACCTTCCAACATTATCCCAAGTCAGCTTGGTGTAGCTCAGCTACATTGGTTCGGTCCCATCATCAGAGGGCCTAATTTGGGGCGGAAGTGAGGCATGTGTTGTCGGAAGGAGTATCGGGAACGAACGACGGTGCAACGAGGAACCGGTGTGTCCAGCTGAGCCTGGTGTTACCTTCGGCGCTCACGCAAACAATGATCAATGCTAATGGCCAGATCAATTAGCCGGTCTAGAAAATTCGGCTCAAAAAACAACAGAGCATGAGTGAATAGTTTCTGCCACACTTTATCAACATATGCGAATCATGTTCCCATAAAGCAAACAACCATTCCAATGCGGTGCCGTGAAAACATCCGATCAGGTAGGCAATTTTGGAGCTTTCTCTATGATATGTGTATGGCTGCTATTTGAACATCAGACGGCATGAAATTAATAAAGGGAGAGGGGCGGGAACATATTGTTTTAGAAAGGGCGGAGAGGCCGAGCTACTGACAACCATGCTTTGTGATGGTGGCTGCGCTGAATGTCAAGGGAAGTGGTGTGATTGCCTAAATTGACCGCATTAGTTTACCTGCACGGCAGTTCAGTAGCGCACACACCACTCTAATGTTTTTGGATTATTTTGTGCGTAATATTGATTGACATCATATGCTTTTTCTTCAGACTGCCCTTCATTGCACCGGCTTGCTTAGGACCTATTGTTTTCCCTTAAATCTGCATTGATTAAAGCAAAAAAACATGTAAAAAGGCAACTTGTACACCCAGTGCTCGCAGATATAATAATAATAATAATCAGATATAGGCTTTGTCATCATCATTGACTCGTCAAAAAGCCTAATTGTAATTATACCCAGCTGGGTATGACGAAATTGGTGGTGCTTCTCCACAAAGTGCGCTTTCCCGGCAAAAGGCCCAAATGAGTAATATTTTCAGACACATTGGCACTATGCCGTGATCTCTTGCGTGCATCTCCCCCCAAACGCAACCAAATCCCGGCGACTGCAGAAAAAGTTTGCCTCGCAGATCCCAGCAAACAACCGATCACTTACCTCCACACTGGCTCTATAGAAGGTTACCAGAAGCTTAGTGTCCAAGTTGTTCCTACGGAGTACCCTCAGGAAATGGACTCGCTTCTGGGCCCTCTTCACCACTGCCGTGGTGTTTCTTAACCAGGAGATCTTATCTGTGACGTGGACCCCCAGGAATTTTAGGGACTGGACCCTGTTTACACATAATCAATTTATGAGGAGTGAGGCCAGATCTGAGCAAAAGTCCAGGATTATTTTAGTTTTCGTGGTGTTCATGGGAGATTGTTCATCGAGCAACACGAAGACAGTTTGTTGACCTCATCTCTGTAAGCCGAACCATCCCCTCGTGAGATGAGTCCCACCACAGTGGTGTCATCAGCAAATTTTAACATGGAGTTAGACTGGTGGGTCGCTGTACAGTCTTATGTGTACAGGGAGTACAGAAAAGGACTCAGTACACAGCCTTGAGGGGAGCCAGTGCTCAGTGTAATGGAGAAAGAGGGTTAGGACCAAGTCTAACAGTTTGTGGTCGGTTGGTTAAGAAAATCTTTATCCAGCAGCAGATGGAAGAGTAGGTGAGCCAGAATGTCCGGTATTATAGTGTTGAAGGCTGAGCTATAGTCAATAAAAAGCATCCTCGCATAGTTCCCATGGTGCTGCAGGTGGCTTAGTGCTGTGTCCTCAGTGGACCTATTTGCTCTATAATCAAACTGGTGAGGGTCAACTGAGGGAGAGATTGTATCCTTGCTATGGCGGGCGATCAACTTTTCAAAGCACTTCATGATCACAGGCGTGAGTGCAACAGGCCTATAGTCATTCAGGCTGTCAATGGTTGGCTTTTTAGGGACAGGGATAATGGTGGCAAATTTCAGGCAGTATGGAATGATGGATTGTTGCAGGGAACAATTGAAAATATTTGTGAAAACACCAGTCAGCTGGTCAGCACAGGCTTTGAGCACCTTACCAGGTACTCCGTCGGGGCCAGCAGCCTTCCTGATCCTGGTCAAAGTCTGCATTACCTGTCTCACTTCATGTTCCTGAAGCTTGTGTACTGCTGCAGGGTGATGGTGGATGTGTTGAGACTGGGTCTGATTTATCAGTCCCAAAGCGGCCAAAGAAACGGTTCAGTTCCTCTGCTAGTGTGGCATCTGCGTTAGCAGACACATTATTGTCATTGTAATAAAATAATTCATAATACTAAATCAGACATAGGCATTGTCGTCATCATTGACTTGACAAAAAGCCTAATTGTCGTCATACCCAGCTGTGTATGACGAAATTGGATAGTGCTTCTCCACAAGTGCGCCCTCCAAGTCAAGGCCCAATAAATGACATTTTCAGACTCGTTAGCACTCCTCCACGATGGATACATCGCATCACTTCTTTTAATTGGTAATGTGTCCCATTCCCTGCCATGTGATCATCATTGTGCCCCACCTAAAGGCCTGAGTGGGGCCCTGGTGACCCATGTCCGGATGGGGAAAAACTTGTTATAATAGCATAGCTCAGGGGTGGCCAACCAGTCAGAGTCCAAGAGCCACATTTTTTACCGTGTTACCGCAAAGAGCCACATTTTTTACTGTGTTACCGCAAAGAGCCACATCACACAGATTTATTGTAAATGTCACACACCAGCATAGTAATGACATAAATTGACTCCTACAGTACTAACAGCACAGGCCAGTCATTATCAACAATGAACATTGTGTGTGCACTGTCTCACACAGACAAACTCTCAGTTCAACCAAGTCCACAAACAAAAATATAATAATTTACAATAGCGTTTTTCTTTTTCTATGCATGTTACTTAGTGGGACTTCTGTCATAAAATCAGCGCCTATTTTTGCGCAACATTCGCTCCTTGTGAGCTGTCATTTATTATGAATGGCTTTTCGCTAGTTAAAAGCCATTCATACTAAATGACAGCTCACAAGGAGCGAATGTTGCGCAAAAATAGGCGCTGATTTTATGACAGAAGTCCCACTAAGTAACATGCATAGAAAAAGAAAAACGCTATTGTAAATTATTATATTTTTGTTTGTGGACTTGGTTGAACTGAGAGTTTGCCTGTGTGAGATAGTGCACACACAATGTTCATGCGAGGCAGACCAAGGCGAGAGTGCTCAGCCGGGAGCAGCCAATAGGAGAGCGAGGTGTACACCCACGTGGTGGGCGAACTAGCGCGCCCACCACGTGGGTGTACACCTCGCTCTCCTATTGGCTGCTCCCGGCTGAGCACTCTCGCCTTGGTCTGCCTCGCAGGGGGTGTGGCTTTTTCAGCCGACGCTCGATCTTTGGGATACTTTTTGTGTGCGCGACGCCGTTCATTGTCGCTTCTGGTTCACGGGAGCTCTCCCACTCTGTTAAAAACGTTTACTCAAATGACCTTGCTCCTACTGGGAAACTTTGAGGTATTTTCATCCCAAGCACATGCGCATTGGACGAAAATACCGTATTGAACTCAAGCGAAGCGCACACGCAAAAAAAAATAAAACACAAATACAAACTTTGATATGGACGTAAGAGCCGCATGAAACCGGGCAAAGAGCCGCATGCGGCTCGCGAGCCGCGGGTTGGCCACCCCTGGCATAGCTTGTTATAAGATGTCTTCTATGTCTGGTCCCTCACCTTGAACCAGTTTGCCATGGGTGTCCCTACCAGAGGCACACGGCCCTAGGGAACATATTGGCTCATAGGATCATTAAATAAGGTGATGACTCTTTGGGGGGCAGTTAGCACGTGTTCTTTAAATGAAAATTGACTTTTAACACATGGCGTGACCAAACACAACAAATGAAATGTTGATTAGTTGAAAAATGCATTGGTATTGGCATACCCCTGGCCTGGTGAAATTTCTGGCATCTACTCACCCGTAACCTTTTTTTCTTCATCATCATAGTTGCTGGAAGTGAGCAAGTGACCAAAAATGAGAGCTGGAACATACATTTTTTCATCTTTGTGCTCCACTACAGGTATTCCTTTACCATTGTTCCATACAGAAATTGTGTTGGAATCACTGTTGCAAGTGGAGTGAAATAAAATGAGTGAAAAAAGTATACAGAAAATTGGATAAGTTGTTTTCAGATGATCTTTGCGTAAAACTAATGTCTGAGTTTTTTAAAAATAATAAAAGAAAACTATTTTCACACCTATAGGGAGCTCTTAAAAGTAAATAAGATTTCCGAAAGTTGTCAGTGCGCCCAATTAGTCGGCGCACCTTTTTTGGTGCTCGGACGTTTGGTCGCCGGTCTTTTGGTCGGCGGTATTTTGGTCGGCAGTCTTTTGGTCGGCGGTCGTTTGGTCGGCGGTCTTTTGGTCGGCGGTCTTTTGGTCGGCGGTCTTTTGGTCGGCGGTCTTTTGGTCCCCGATCTTTTGGTCGCCGGTCTTTTGGTCGCCGGTCTTTTGGTCCCTTTTGGTCGCCGGTCAAATGGTGACAGAGTTTACTGTTTAAACCAGCTCTCAAAATTATATTCATGAGAGAGTTTAATATCTAGGGGAGGGAGTTTAATATCTAAGAAAGGGAGTTTAATATCTAAGTACTGATTAAAATCTAAGTACTGTTGAAAACAGTAGATATTTAGATATTAAACTCTCTCTCTCTCATGAATATAATTTTGAGAACTGGTTTCAACAGTAAACTCTGTCACCATTTGACCGGCGACCAAAAGACCGGCAAGCCCCTTTTTTGCGCGCTAAATTCAAGACTCTGTAGATCTCGCTGTATGACGCTGACTGCTAGATTGTCTGGGTGCATTTCTCACCGACAGGCTAAAGTTAAAATAAAGAGGTAAATGACGACAGGGGTTTATAGAGAATAGAGCACATACCTATAAATAATGTAGATGTGTTGTGCAAAACAATATTGACCCCTGAAAATGGCACCTACAGAAAAACACGCTTACGAGGCACAGTTTGAACTGCGGAAAAACATGGAAATCGTGCTGCAGCGAGGCACCTCAACATAAACAAGTCCGTGGTTCACAAGTGGAAGAAGCTGGAAAATCAGCTTAAACAAGCCAGGGTAAAGCAAGATGGCCCATATTGGAAGAATTTCTCAACCACTGTTTCTAAGAGGGAAGAGCAGCGGTGAGAATCATCTCTACAGTCACCATTCAACTAAGGGCAAAATCTCTTGCCCATGAAATGAAAATTGAATATTTTCATGGAGGTCCTTCTTGGTGCTTTTTGTAAGATAACATTAAGATGAAATGACAATGTCGCTTGGCAATTACTTGTTCATATTGTATCAGTTTTTGTAAGAATAGAAACATCGTTGTCACAAATAATTTGTCATTGTCATGGAGACTTAACACTAATTAACCGGACTTTGCCCAAAGTTTGCTCGTTGCGATTAATCAGACTATGCCAAGAGTTTGGTCGTTGTCATAGAAACCATACTATGCCCTGTTTTCCTATATAAAGACTGACTCACTGTTCATTCAGAGAGACTTGCAAGGACAACAGACTGTGAGCGGTTCACAGCTGTTTGAGCATTATCCCCCATCCTGCAGTCCGGGAAATAAACCTAATTCTTATTAAATTGATCTCACTCTTTCCTGCTCCTGAAGTTGGATCTATCACTTTGGATTCATGAAACGGAACCTTATACCCTCGCCTGCTTTGGGGTCCGCACCCACGACC